>NC_091245.1:182784393-183087424 GCF_042477335.2 Ovis canadensis
CACAGTGGTGAAGAATCTGCCTGCCAATGCAGGAGACACGGGGGTTTGATCCCTGGGTCAAGAAGATCCCCTGAAATAGGAAATGGCAACTGACTCCAGTATTCTTGCCTAGAAAATTCCATGGATAGAGGAGCCTGGCAGGGTGCAGTCCATGGGCTTGCAAAGAGTCAGATACAACTGAGTGATTGAACACACAGGCACAAAGCATGCAGCAATAATCTATTCCATTTTATGTATGAATAGTATGCCACTGTATGAATATATGACATTTTGTTAATCCATTCATCAGTTGATGGACACGTGGATTGCTTCCAATTTTTTACTATTATGAATAATGCTGCTATGTGCATTCACATATATATGCCTCTCTGTGGACATGTTTTCATTTCTCTTAGGGAGATTCCTAGAAGTGGAATTGCTCGGTCAGAAAAATAAGTTTTACTTTTAAGATATCAAGTTATTTTCTAAAGCGGCTGTACCACTTTAAATTCTGACCAGCAACCTGAAGGTTCCAGTTCCTTTCTGTCTTCACCACCATTTGTTACCCTGCCTGTCTTTTTATCATCGCCACAACTGTTGCTGTAAAGTAGTATCTCACTTTAGTTTTAATTTACATTTCCTTAAAGATTAATGACATTGAACATCTTTTAATGTGTTTATTAGACATTTTTATATCTTTTTTGGTGAAATATCTATTCAAATATTTTGTCCAATTTTTTCATTGGGTTGTTTGTGTTTTTACAATTGAAGAATCCTTTATGAATTATGAAATTTAAATATATTTTATTAGGTATATATTTGTAGAGCATAAATTTTCTCCCAGTATTTTAATTTTAGTGGAATCCTTTGAAGTGCAAGAGTTTTTAATTTTGATGAGACCCAAATTACCAAACTTTTTTCTTTTTTGTATCATGCTTTTAGGGTCAGATATAAAACTCTGTCTACCATAAAGTCATGAAGATTTTCTCATTTCCTTATAGAAGTCTTATAGTCTTAGCTGTTACATTTTCTACACGATCTATTTTGAGTTAATCTTTGTGTATGGTGTGAGGTAGAAATCTAATTTTTTAAAAAATTTTTGTATAGTCTTAGCACCATGGATATTCATTTATATTTCACATAATAAAATTAGTTACAATTACATTTACTGACATCTGTATCAGTACTGTATGTTCTTCCTCATTATAGATTTACGAAACAGTTTTTAAAACCTGGAAGTTTAAGTTATCTAACTTTGTTCTCCTTTTCAAAATTATTTTTATTGTTCTGAGTCCTTTGCATTTTCGCATGAACTTTAGGATCAGGTTCTCAGTTTTTATAAAAATGCTTTTTTTTTTTGATTCTTTTTCTATTCTTGTGAATAGAATTGCTTTCTTAATTTCATTGGTTGTTGCTAGTACAGGCATACCTCACTTTATTGTGCTTTGCTTTACTGTACTTTGTAGATATTGCATTTTTTACAAATTGAAAGATTGTGGTAACTGCATCAAGCAAGTCTACAGGTACCATTTTTTTCCAAAAGCATTTGCTGATTCCATGTCTCTGTGTCATACTTTGGTAATTCTTTCAATATGTCAGTGTTTCATTATTTTATTTCTTATGGCAATTTGTTATTAGTGATTTCTGATGCAAAAGACTCCAACTAGGTGAAGTCTTTGCATTTTTAGCAGCAAAGTATTTTAAATGAAAGTGTGTACATACATAATGCTATTGCACACTTAATAGAACTACAGTGTAATATAAACATAATTTTATATGAATTATTGGAATCAAAAGATTTGTGTGACTTGCTTAATTGAAGTGGTCTGGAACCGAACCCTTAATAATTCTGAAATATGCTTTTAGACAGAAATAACAATTGACTTGTGTATAATGCTCTTGTACTCGGTGAACGTGTTATGCTCACTTTTTAGTTTGTGTGTGTGTGTGTGCATGCATTCCTTAATGTTCTCTTCACACTTATAACATTTTCTGCAAATAAAAGTTTTACTTTTTACTTTCCCATCTGGATACTTTTGATTTCTTTCTTTTCTGTTCCTTTTTTTTCTTTCTTTGCTTTATTTCCTCTTTCTCATTATTTTTCTTACATTTTTGGACAGATATGCTAGTACAGTCTTTAACAGAAGACGTGAGATCTGACAGCCTTGCCTATTTCCCTTATCTTAAACCACTCAGTTTTTCATCATTAAGGATATTAATTGTAGGGTTTTTTTTTTTTCTTGGATGCTTCTTAGTTAGGTACATGTATTCTATTCTTAGACTGTTGAAATTTCTGTCATAAATAGATATTGGATTTTCCCACATGTTTTTGTGTATCTAGCGCAATAGCTACGTGGTTCTCTCCCTTACTAATATGTTCAGTTTAGTTCAGTTCAGTCACTTAGTCCTATCTGACTCTTTTGAGGCCCCATGGACTGAAACACACCAGGCTTCCCTGTCTGTCACCAACTCCTGGAACTTGCTCAAACTCATGTCCATCAAGTCGGTGATATCATCCAACCATCTCACCCTCTGTTGTCCCCTTCTCCTCTTTCCTTCAATCTTTCCCAGCATCAGGGTCTTTTCTAAGGAGTTAGTTCTTCGCATCATGTGGCCAAAGTATTGGAACTTCAGCTTCAGTATCTGTCCTTCCAATTCAGGACTCATTTCCTTTTAGGATTGACTGGTTTGATCTCCTTGTTGTCCAAGGGACTCTCAAGAGTCTTCTCCAACACCACAGTTCAAAAGCATCAGTTCTTTAGTGCTCAGATTTATTTATGGTCCAACTCTCACATCCATGCATGACTACTGGAAAAACCAAAGCTTTGACTATATGGACCTTTATATTACATGAATTGATTACTGGATATTAAACCAATTGTACTCCTAGGATAAATGGTCAGGGTATATAATAATACTACAAATTGCTGTATTTGCTTTGTGAATACTTTGCAGAGGATTTTAGTTTCTATAATTATGAGGAATACTGCTTTACTTTCTTATGATGTCTTTGTCTGGATTTGGTCTCAGGGTAATACTATTGTAATGGAATGAATTGAAAAGTGTTCCTGTTCTCTCCATTTTTGGAAAAATTTGTGAAAAATTGGTGTTATTTCTACTTTAAATATTGGATAGGATACAGTGAAGTCATTTGCATCCAGACTTTTCTTAGTAGGATTACTTAATTAATAATTCCATCTTTTTTATTGTGATAGGTTCATTTAGATTTTCTATTTCTTTTTGAATCAGTTTTGGTAATTTATGTATTTCTAGCAGTGATACTATTTTTTCTAAGTTGCCTTATTTCTTGGAATATGTTTTTTCATAGTACTACCTTTTAATCTTTTAAATTTCTATGGGGTTGATAATGTCTCCTCTTTCATTTCTGATTCTAGTTATGTTACATCCTGTCCTTTTATCTTGGTCAGTCAAGCTAAAAATCTGTCAATTTTATTACTCTTTTCTAATAATCAACTTTTGGTTTCATTGATTTTCTCTATTATTTTCTTGTTATATATCAATTGATTTATGTTCTGATCCTTCTCCTTTGAGTTTTTTATATACTTATACCATATTTATGCTATGCTATGCTAAGTCACTTCAGTCGTGTCCGACTCTGTGCAACCCCATAGACGACAGCCCACCAGGCTCCCCTGTCCCTGGGCTTCTCCAGGCAATAACACTGGAGTGGGTTGCCATTTTCTTCTCCAATGCATGAAAGTGAAAAGTGAAAGTGAAGTTGCTCAGTTGTGTCCGACTCTTAGTAACCCCATGGACTGCAGCCCACCAGGCTCCTCCATGCAGGGGATTTTCCAGGCAAGAGTACTGGAGTGGGGTGCCATTGCCTACTCCAACCATATTTATGTTTACCTAAATAATTATAGCATATTCAAAAGCAGAGACATTACTTTGCTGACTAAGGTCCGTCTAGTCAAGGCTATGGTTTTTCCAGTAGTCATGTATGGATGTGAGAGTTGGGCTGTGAAGAAGGCAGAGCGCCAAAGAATTGATGCTTTTGAACTGTGGTGTTGGAGAAGACTCTTGAGAGTCCCTTGGACTGCAAGGAGATCCAACCAGTCCATTCTGAAGGAGATCAGTCCTGGGATTTCTTTGGAAGGAATGATGCTAAGCTGAAACTCCAGTACTTTGGCCACTTCATGCGAAGAGTTGACTCATTGGAAAAGACTTTGGTGCTGGGAGGGATTGGGGGCAGGAGGAGAAGGGGACGACAGAGGATGAGATGGCTGGATGGCATCACTGACTCGATGGACGTGAATCTGAGTGAACTCCGGGAGTTGGTGATGGATAGGGAGGCCTGGCGTGCTGCGATTCATGGGGTTGCAAAGAGTCGGACACGATTGAGCGATTGAATTGAACTGAACTGAACTGAACTGTGGCTTTATTAAATGTAAAATAATAGCCCAAACTGGAAACAACCCTTGATGAATGGTTAAACAAACTGTTGTAAATCCATACCATGAACTGAACTGAACTGAACTGAACTAAAATAATTACATTATCACTGTTATTTATTTATTTGGGCATATTTTGTTTGCTGCCATTTCTTTTTAGCCTAAAGAATTTCCTTCAGTATTTCTTATAAGGCACATCTGCTAGCAGTGAATTATCTTTATTTATTTATATTTTAATATCTTTATTTTACCTTCATTTTGAATAGTTTTTCTGGATATGAAATTCTTGATCATCATTTAAAAAATCTTTACTTCCTTTAACACTTTGAATATATTACCTCTCTGCCTTCTGACTTTAAATGTTTTTGATGGGAAATCAACTGCTAATCATAGTGGTGTTCCCTGTATTAAATCAGTCTTTTTCTCTCGCTGCTTTCAAGAATCTCTCTTTCTCTTCGGCTTTCTAAGTTTGATTGTGAAGTGACTATGTATAGATTTTTCATGTTTATGATGTTTGGAATTTCTTGAGCTTCTCAAGCATGTAGATTAATATTATTTATAATATTTGGCAAGTTTTTGGCCACTGTTACTTTGAATATTCTTTTTCTTCTCTTTCTCTTCTGCCCTCATTCTCTCCCATCACACATGTTAATATGCTTGCTGATTTCTCACAGATCTCTGAATCTCTATTTATTTTTTTCATCATTTTTTTCTGTTATTCAAATCAGGTAATTTCTACTGATCAATTTCAAGCTCACTGATTTTTTTTTTCTTATGCAATCTCAAATCTGCTTTTGAGTCCCTCTAGGATATTTTTAAATTTTAATTAATGTTCTTTTTAACTTCAGATTTTTGTTTCTTTTAAAAATAATTTGTACCTTTATGTTAGTACACTTTATATGACTAGTAATTGTAGTAATACTGTATTTAATTGTTTTAACATGATTTCCTCACTTATTTAGGCATATTTGTAATAGCTACTTTCAAGTCTTTTTTTTTGCTGAATTCAACTTCTGCTCTTCCCCTAACCTAGAGATAGTTTCTATTGACTGCTTTTTAAACTGGGTGTGGGTTAAAATCCTGTTTTCTTACATGTCTCAAGTTTTTTTTCTTGCAAATTGACATTTTATATAATATGTTGTAGTAACTATGACTTCGCAAAGAGTTGGACATGACTGAGCGACTGAACTGAACTATGATTTCTAATTTTTCCCTCAGGGTATTGTTGCTGCTATTGCTATTTATTTGCTTTTTAGTGACTTACCTTTCTAGTTCTGTGGCATCTGTCTCCCTCATACTATGTAGCTACTGAAGTCTCGGGTCAGTTTTTATCATTTCCATTTTCATTTCTTAACTGAGACTTGCCCCAGTATCAGCATCATTTGCAGTTTATGTCCAATGGCTGGTCAGAGCTGTACTCAAATTAGGCCAATAAACTAACATACTTTGCTGATAAATATGCATATGGGTTGGAGAACTCATTCACAGTTCAGTCAGTTTACAATCCTTCCTTGGTTCTTACATTCTACTAGGCTCTTTCTTATCTCCTCTACAGTCTAGGCTATGTGAATATCTTGGACCTTCTCTGATTTTCCTGAAATATGCATGAAGGCTTCCAAACCACCAGAAACATGTTAGTTTTATCAAGGAGCCATATGGTAGTCTTCTCATCCAATCCTTCATATTAAATTTCTGGTTAATATGCCAGTCTATTGCCTACCCCAACCTGAACTGCAATCTCAGTCTAGCTATGAGGTTTACACTTCCTTTTGGTTTGCCACTGAGATTGCTACTATTTTGACATTACCCAAGGACATGTGGTTTTTCACGTTCTATTCCACCAAGCCAGCAGTGGAGCTGTGGTTTTCATGGCTTGCCCTGCCCTGGCTGAACTACTGTGCTAGTCAAGTTTGGGGAGGGGTGAGGAGTGGAGCTGAAACACCAGACCCCACTTACACCAGTTGTATCACAATAATCTTTACTGTAGCTCCTTTTGCTCTCAAAAACATCCAGTTTAGGTAATAAAATTTATAGTCTCCTTCTACATAGTGATCCTAAACAATTTACAATACTCCTTTAGCAAAATTATTTGCCTTTTAATGCAAGAATCAGAGGCCCAACTGCAGGGATGTGTGTATGGGTGGGTGAGGAAGTCCAACTGCTATTGAATGAAAGTTTCTGTGATGGTGAGATGTGTACAGAATATCCTCACCTGCCTGTCTGCCTACAGCGTTAGAAAGTACAAACATTTTGGGAGACAACAATGTCTGTCAATTCTGAAAATCCTTAACTGGGGTTGGGCCATGAGCTTCCCTTGTGGCTCAACTGGTAAAGAATCCGCCTGCAATGTGGGAGACCTGGGTTCAATCCCTGGGTTGGGAAGATCCCCTGGAGAAGGGAAAGGCTACCTACTTCAGTATTCTGGCCTGGAGAATTCTATGGACTGTATAGTCTTATGGAGTCACAAAGAGTTGGTCACGACTGAGCAACTGGCACTTCACTTCACTTCACTTTATGGGAATTGGGAGGTTGATGGAGGATCAGGATGAGGGTGCTAAACTTCACCCATCGGAGATAAATAATTTTGCTTTGCTTTACAGAGCTAAGAGGAGTTACTCAATGAGAACAGGTAGAATTACATGGTTTATAGAGGACTGCTAGGAAATTTAGAGCTTGAATGAGCTGAAATAAATCCATTCCAAGTGATTCCAAGTGGAGAACATGTTATCTAGACTTAATCTTTTATAAAATAGTAGCTCAGAGATCTCACTAAAGAGGTTCAAATACTTACTTGGATCAGGTTAGTATTCACCAAATTATTCTCTCATGGTTTTCTGTCTCACTTAGTTTATATCCACCCAGGAACATACTAAGGTGATGTATTCCTCCGGGAGCTTAAATAACTCTTATAACAGAAAATTCCCATATAGAAATGGGAGTAATATGCACTTTAGAAGTGATTTTTGCTTTACATGATGATCCACGAAAAATTCCCCTGAGAGAGTCTCCCAGAGCATTTAAATTATGAATAGATTTACAAAATCACTCCTATCACATAAAATGAGATAAACATGTAGTATCTGCTTCTAGGAATTTTCAAAACTGTTTTTTTTTTCCCCTCAAAGAGACTGCAAGGAATGGGAAAATCAGCAAAAAATTTATGCAGTAGAAATTCAGAATATATGATGCATTAACTTCAAATATCTTACTGATTTTTTTTTGAATCAACATTATGCTTCACAATTTACAAAGTGTTGAGGAAATCAAAGTGTTCACCAAACTTCATCTAATTAAAATGTCATGATAATTCATTTTTGACCCAGGAATATGTAATAGTAAATGTTACTATTTCTATTTGGAAAACAAAGAATCTAATCCATGAAACAAAACATGCAAACATCATATAAATTGCTTAAGGACATGAATAAGTCTGATGATGGAGTATTTGATGAAATTTTATCAACTTTGCAGCATGTATCAGTTAGGCAATACACAGGGTACAACAAAGAAGAAACTTGGAACCTCCATCTTTCTATTATGTAGATTAGAGCAAAATAAAAATAAATGTTTAGAAAGATTTTTTGGACCTAATAATACTTCTCCAGCTAATATCTCAGGTAAAGAAGGTAGATACTTTTAAGCTGTGTGTTTTTATTAGGCTTTTCAATTTCTATAGAAGAATTTTAATACATCTCCTAACCTGATTACTATTTCTGCCTTTAATTAACAAAGAATAGCTGTATTCTAAGTGTTTCCTAGTAATACCATCTAGAATTCACAGTCATCCAATACCAATTGAAGGCCTAACTTAGAGAAATAGTATATATAGGAAATTAAAAGTTATACAGTTCTTTCACTGGAGTTCAGTATCTAGATAAATTCTAAAATCCTAATTTGAGTTATATCAGAATGAAGTATATTCTACCTGGTCTGTATTTTATGGGATTGAAAATACCAAATTGCACATTACTGAAATGTATCAATCTATAAGGAGGGCCACAACTGAAGTGCACCTATAAAATATTTGTTTCTCGTGGAAATGAATATTGGTCGTGCTGTTCATGGTAAAACACGGTGATCCCTTTATACACTGATGGGTATCATAGGAAGATATTTATTTTTAGTCTTAATATCAGCAATATAGTTTTTCAAAACATATAAGAATCAACCTAGTTCTTCTAGGAAGTGGACTTGATAGACTTATTTATACCTTTATGGTTACTTAATTTCATTTTCTTCTACCCTCAATGCTATTCAAATTAGACATCTGAAGAAAAGTTACATATTTGTATCATGAGGGTTCAAGACTAAATTAAAACTTAGATAAGCATCTTTTACAAATTCATCTGAAGGTGATTCTTGGCTGTCTATGCAAGAATAGAATAATTTGGAACCTATGGAGCAATAGTAGCTATTTTCAACTCACCAATAAAGCATATGAAAGAGGGCAGCTATGACTGACTGTGCAGGTTGTACCCTATACAAGGGCACCTAGTAAAGTGTGCTCTATTTTATAAGCCACATTCCCTGGCCAAGCTACATCATCTGGAAGAGGGTTTCCTTTAATAATTACACAAAGGTGGAACCTTTCCTAAGTTGCTCTAACCTCGGCACAAGTAACAGAAGCCCTCTATAACGTGTTTTTAGCATGTAATAGAAGCCCTCTGTAGTATTTCAAACAAAATATAATTGATTGCATTGATACTTAGTCAGTTTTCTAGCTGTTACATGTTACATGAATGCTTGGGTAAGTCTGCTTACCACTTGAGTTTGAGTCTTCATGACTTGGACTAAGCAGTTTTTTAAAAATAGAATGTTAGTTATAAGTACAGCTTTCCTCAAGGAGACTAACTTTGAAATAGGAGAAAAGGATGCTCCTACTGTCTGTCTTTGTAGGAAAACATACCTTATATCAGATCATATTCTCAATATCCTAAAGGCTTTTCTTATGAAATAGAGTTGAGAAGTGAGTAGAGAGCATAATATTATTCATGTTACTGTGATCTCAGTGATCAAACTGTCTCCATTGTGGAATTTTGAAGCAATGAGAAAAGAAATTTTAAAAAAAAATCTTAAATAAGTTTAGAGACAATGGATTATTTGTATAATGGAATGCTAAGTCACTTCAGTCATATCTGACCCTGTGCGACCCCATAGATGGCAGCCCACCAGGCTCCTCTGTCCCTGGGATTCTCCAAGCAAGAATACTGGTGTGGGTTGCCATTTCCTTCTTCAGTATAATGGAATACTTTGCCCTAAATTTAGCTGGTGGTGTCCACTCTCCCTGAGAAATTTTATACAGTTAACTCTCAATAAATGATTTGCAAGTGAGTGAAGCGTGAAATATTTTATATTAATCTTTTTTTGACTACAAAATTAACACATAGTCATTGCAAAAGAACTGTAAAATACAAAAAAGTATAAGAAAAAAACTACAAACACCAGAAGTCTGATCACAGGGTCAATCAACCACTACTGACACTTCAGCATTTAATTCAGACATGACAATTTTAATCCCAGTTTAGCTTTTTTTTTCTCCTCTGCCTCTTATTTTCACTATTTGGTACTTACTCAAACAATAGTAATTATTTTTGGCAAATTAATTTAGTAATTAACCAAATATGATTTTATTTCATAGATCTGATATAGATTATTATTCATTCTTATTGTTCATTGTTGTTGTTGAGCTATTCATTAGAATATAAGCTAAATTTTATCCAATCATGCCCTATGAAGATTATCTATACACAACAAAGTATGACATTACATACTTTGTGTCAGATCATTTCTGTTTCATAATATGGATGCCAGGAATAGCTTCCTTAACCTATGAAAAACAAGAAGTAAAATGGTGAATTTATGCTAACGGTAAATATACAATACCAAAGACAAATCATTTTTGATAATACACTTGTTACTTTATTTTCATTTTTACTGTATTATTTCAAAATACATTATTAGTATGGAAAAAACCTGAGAGTTAACTATGCTTATAAAGGTAAAGCACCATAAAAGCCCCAATGCATCTCTTTCAAGAGGAGCTATCTGAGGAGCTGTCCTCTTTCTGCGAACTCTGTCATGTAGAATTACATCATCTCCCATGGCTCAGATTATCTCCAATTCATAAAATGCTTTAACAAAAACTGTTATTAAGTGGGTTCTGTTATGTATTCATATAACTTCCTCCTCACTCTGGTTTAGCACAGAAATACACAATACATCAATATGTGTTTCATTAAGACAGTTGTTTCGATATAGTAACAAGCTGGGCAAATAGAGGAAGTGTGCTGGATGTAATTTATTTACATTTTAGTAAGACCTCAGATGAATGATACCACACAGGAAGCTCATAGTGAGGTTATGAAGAAATAGTGGCTGAAAAATGCCTCGAAGTTTGGAAGCCATTAAGTATTACTTAATCAATAGCATTGCTTCTGAATTAAGATAGTATAACAGTCCCACAGGGATAGGTACTGTGGTCTGTGACAAATATTATTCAATGCAGGCATTAAAAATTAAGGGGGGATATAAATTTTCCAAAATATGATAAATTTCTGAGGTTGTAACTTAGAACATACATCAAATGCTAAAGTTTTAAATGGATGGCCTACAATATAAAAATCCCATCAAAGTCCAAAGGATAGAACTATGCTTCCTTAATATACAAAAGCTTACTGTTAAAATTTCCTTTTAGTAGAGATGCTAACTTTGTGTTAGCATTTGGATGTCTCCTACTTAGCATGTTAATCCTTTTGTGAATGATTATAAATATCAAAGCAAGTTCTTTAATAAAATAAGAAATTCAGAAAACAACAATTTTCAGTCTACTATTATAGTAGTCTGTACTATTTCTGTCTCCAAATTCTGAGCAGGTCACCTTTGCTTTGTAAGACAAATTATTACTGGTAATATTTCAAAGATTAATGTGTATGGCATTTAGCTATCCAACATTGTTCCAAAGAGAATTTTTAAGAATATTGAAAAAGTAAATAAAATTTTCAAGCAGAAACTGAGAAAATAATGATAAAAGTATCATAAAGATAGGAAAAGCACAAAGAGGCCAAGGTGAGGACAACATACAAAAGGTATGTTGTGAATTTTAATATATTTGCTTAAATGTAGATAAGACTATATTTGTATTAGCCATTATAAAAAGTAAATATTTCATTAGCATTTGTTGTTTTTGTACTTTCCCTTTATATCTTAATCTGCCAACTAGAAAGTAAGCTCATTGCAAGTAAGAAATTTTTGTTTTCCTGTACTATAATTCATAATAATTAGCATGATGCTGAGTAGGAAATTGATTTGCAATATCTATTTATTTGTTTGGTGTGAAATATAAAGTACCTGGCCAAGAGGGTATAGTTTAAAAATAAAGATTCATGCATACTGTATAAAAGAACAAAATAAATGTTTCTAAGAATTAAATTATAACACTAAATGGGAAAAATGAAATAAACTATGCTAAACTGCCTAAAAGCACTAAAATTAATACAAAAAACTATCTTCAACTGAAAATAAATCAATGTCAATGCACACTTAAAACTTACAGACAATTAAGACTTCCAGAGAAATGAAAACATGAAGATGGCATCATGAAAATGATTTGACTCAATATCACATACCACTTCTGTCATATTCTGTAAGAGGTGATAAATTATAAGAATTCTAATTTCCTGATTGTATAGCATATGAACTATATATATTACAATAATTTATAAAATTTCATTTTATAGATTTTCTTGATGAGAATTGGAGCACTACAACTTCAGATGTTAAAACCTCATAATTTCAATTGTAAATCAAAATTTTAGTTTTAACAATTCTTAAAAATCACATTTTGAAATGGTAAACAATCAGGTAGCCTTCAAAGTATTCTTAATAAACTCTTAAATGTAAAGTTTTTCTAGCAATTCAGGGGAAATTTAATAATGGGAAATCATTCACTATAAATCTCTTAATGAATTATCATGGTCTGATAATCCTTATGTTTATAAGGGAAGAGGTCATGAATCTGAATTCCAAAGCTTAGTGAACCATTTCTAGCACATGGTAAGTGCAGAATAAATGTGTGTTGGAATTGATTTTAATTGAAAAAGATATCACAAGAAAATTCTATATCCATCAACCAGTTAAGAGTTTGAAAATATTGACCCCAAAATGCATGTGATATACTTTAATACATTCTTAATAAACAAAGAAAGTGTTAGAGAATAGTATTCTAAGTCACCTTCCCAGTATAATAAAGAATATCTGTCTTAAATCAACAATTAATATCCATATTAACAATGGAATAAACTAGCATCATTATCACATAATCAAGAACAAGAATATTTCCTATCACAATGATTATTAACTTCTAGTCAATGAAACAGAACATTAAACAGAAATAAGAGGGAAAAAGAAGATAGTCATTACTGTTTGCAGACAATTTCATGATCTTGAAAACTCAAGAGAATTTATAAGAAGCTCTTAAAATTGTTAAGAAAGTTGAATAAAACCACTAGGCTATAAATATCATAAGAAGATATGGCTTTTCTCCTGAACAATTAAAACATGAAATATAAGCAATTAAGGACAATAACAAGAACACAGCATGCTTATACTTGAATTAAACAAGGAACCTGGAGACCTAAGTGAATATAGGCAGCTTATTTACATCAGAAGCATTACATAAATAGACACATGCAATGCTTCTAAAGGTGATGGCTAAATATTGCAAATATATGAATACTACTTTACAGGTTTAATAAAATTTCAATGGATCATTTTTATAAAATCAATGAAGTAAATTAATCTTGAATAATAAGTAGGTGATAAATAGTCAAAGTATTCTTGAAAAAAGAAAAAAAAGGAAGGATTTGACTTAGATCTGTAAACATACTGTGGAGTTCTAATGGAAACAGTACGAAACCAGTGAGAAAAATGAAAAAACAGTTCAAAAATAGATCCTAATGCTGATTAAAAAATTAGTAAGCAAGAAAGATGATACCCAGATTAGTGAGGAAATGGTGCTGGGACAGTTGATTAACTATTGGTAACAAAATTAAGACACTTATACTTTAGACTAAACTAATTTCTGGAAAGGATAGAGAATTAAAAATACAAAACAAAACCGTGATATTATAAATATGATGAATACTTACTGGACTTCAGGTTGTTTGAAAAGAAGATAAAAGCAAAGGCCACAGTCAGAAAGAAAAAAATACAGCAGAATTGACCATATAAATATTTAAAATTTTCTCACACCAACAATAGCAAAATGACATATGAAAATTGGGAAAAATCATTTTGCAACAAGTTTGACAAAATCAATAACTGAGGATTTAAAAATCTTATAAATCATCGAGACATATATGAGTAAAGGATATGAGCAAACAATATTTAAAATGAAAACAATGGCAAATAAGCATATGTAAAACATTCTGGCTCTGCATTAATCAATCCAATGCGAATTTAAACAAAATAAATCCACTTTTTGTTTGCCAAACTGGGCAAATATTTATAAAGGATACTATTTAAAGCAGGTAAGAGTATAGTCAGAAAAGTACTCTCATATATAATTAGGGAGGAGTTATCAAAAAGACTTTGAAAAGTTTATATACTCTAACCCAAAAGTCAATCTTCTAATTAATGCTGAAAATATAATCCAAGATGGAGATAAAAATCTAAACATAAGACTAGTCCTTACAGCAGTAGGAACAATGGTGAAAAATAGCCAAAATGTCAAATATGGAGGATTTAAAAATTCTTGTTACATAAATATTTCAGTATTAAGTAGCCATTACAAATGAGTACTTTATGACTGTGAGAACTAATAATGCAATAAATGTTAATTTAAGAAGTACAGTCCAATTTTTATTTTAAAATACACATACAAACATATATATGAAAATAAATACTTAGAAATATACCTATAATTAGAAAGAAGCAGACCAAAATCTTAGAATTATTCATTCCTATTTAAATTTTATTTGATATATATTTCTATTTTCACAGTTATTCTATTCTATGACCATACTTTACTTTTAACATGAAAAAAATTTTAATCTTAAAAATAATTTATATGTATTCAGAATCTACTCAAGAGAGAAAAATTCAAGCATCAATAAAAATCAATTTTCTTATACATATGGAATTACTATGCCCATTCATCTGTGAATTGCCATAATTTTTTTTATAAAAAATCTACTGAGATACCTGATTTTTTAAATTTTTATATCTGAAAAACTTGATACTTTCTCTAAATTAAGAGCTAAAAATGTAGTCATTTTTAAGTTCCAGATTTGACCACAGTGTTCTTCAAGTGCTCTAATGGCCCTTCCTCTAACAACTTCTAGATAAAGTTTACCTGCTCATCAATACTTAGTCTCAGAATGTTTATTTGGCCCATTTAGCCAACACCAAGGAAGTCACCTTCAACCAACTGTGACAGACATAGTGAACTGTGCATTTGTTTTTCTCATTTCTTTTGCCTGGAACACCAACCATGCTGAGTGTTCTGAAAGTAACAATGGATGGAAGTAGGATTTTTCATCAGTGCTTAAAAAATAGCTGCCAAAGTCAAGACATGCAATAACCTTCTAAGTAAGTTTGCTGGCTCCATATTGTGCTTGAAGGCACACCCCCTCCAAACGTCTGCACTCGCCATCTGCTACTCAACTGCAGAATAATGCACTCAAGTCTGGTGTTGCTTGGCATAGGCAAGGATAGTCAATGTCCAACTCCATTCTGACATGTGCACCATATCAGGAACCTTATGACACAGTCCTCAACATCAATGCAGCACTTTCAAGCCCCACTGAACATCAATCAAGTACGAATGACAGTCAAGCTGATAGACAAAATCAAAGCCAACCCTAAACACCTACTGAGCATAGAGCTCTCCAGTTTGCCTGCAGCTCACCTTCTATTAAGATGATAGCTTTGGCCTAGTCTTCCATGCCAAAACAAGTCCATGGAGTCACTCTGGCAAGAAGAAGGGTCTATATCAATGTCAACAAACAAGTTCCTTGCTGCCGACCCTACCATCTGTCCTCGTGCTTCCCACCTACCTTACTTTATGTGGACCTTGATGAATGGGATTCTAATGGTCCAAGATTCTAGTTCAGCCAGGCTTTGCAGATGGGGTCAACATGACTGCCCTCTGGCCAAACACCCAGGGTAACATAGCTGAAGGGTTACCAGGATAGTGCTTTTTTGCAAATTCGATGTTAGAAACAAAGCAAATGACAAAGTTTCTATCAATTCTTTAGCTTCAGGTTTGCGAATAAATTGTTTTCTTCAGTGGTTAAAGTGAATATGATTTCCCTTTAAATTCTTTGAAAATGTTAAACATACTAAAGAATAAATTTCATTTCAAAACTAAGGATAAGGGAAATAAAACAAATACATAAAGATAAAACTGAGATTGTTTTAAAATATCCACGATGAAGTTTTAAGAAAAAGAGTTGAAGAAAATTTCAAAAATATATAGGAATAAGACTTCATAATGTAATATTAAAATAGAAGTATAACATTTCATTCTGCATTAGATGAAACAATATTAGAGAATATTACACATGCTAAGTGGAGAATAATAGCTTTCAGACTTATTCTCTAGAAGTTGTATAGCACTTACAGAGACTTTATGGTAGAGCAGTAGAATTTGATGCAATCTTAAATATAAATAGTTTCTGTGGAAATCAAATTCTCCAATCATAAAAAAGACATATGAAATATAATGCATCAACACTGCCTTAAAAAGTAGTAAATAAAATTAGTTTTCCGAACATTTTGACAAATCTTTTCAATTAGGTTATTAAAAATACACTTCAGATTGAAACTAACATCATATAAAACAAACAGAAAATTTCAGGAAATGCCACTGGTTCCAACCAAAATCAATTTAATATGCTGATACAATTATGTGCCTTTTTTGTTGTTGTTGTTCAAGGGATACTAAATGTATTTCTAGAATGGTCTATGAATTTACCAAAAAAAAAAAAAAACCCAAGCAAAAACTCTGCCCAAATTCAACATATCACTCATGTGAAACTGTAGGCTCTTTAAATAACTAATAATTGTAAAGAGAATCTTTACCACATAAATCAGATAATGAATGTGAAAATGTTATATACCATAAGGCACCATACACAGAATTATTCACAGCATCTATTACAGTGTTTTGCATATAGTAAGTACTTACTAAATGTTTATAGAATTGATTAGAATTTAATTAAAAGGAGAGGTATAATGAGACTTCTATAAGTAGAATTCAGATCCTTTCAAGATCATGGGAAAAAGTTCAATCAGATTATATTACTGGGTACCATCAGTTGTCTTTGATGTTATGAATCAAGAAGAGCTCCTATTGTATCTAAAGAAAATTTTTGTAGAATTCTCTTTGGAGAAGTTACAGTGGAATAAAAAGCAGAATTATTTTTAATTTTTAAATATTTCCAAATTTTCTAGCATTCTTTGGTCAAGTAAGATAACGCTAAAGAAATTCCACATAAA
The DNA here is from genome assembly GCF_042477335.2 of Ovis canadensis. Classification (NCBI taxonomy): domain Eukaryota; kingdom Metazoa; phylum Chordata; class Mammalia; order Artiodactyla; family Bovidae; genus Ovis; species Ovis canadensis. The sequence goes on from NC_091245.1 coordinate 182,801,283, forward strand.
ACCCGAACTTACAATGTACCAGCCTAATCATCTGGATAATCTCTTTGAGTTTTCCTAAAATATGCTCCCATCCCATTTTCTATGGGAATTCTCCCACTGATTAACACAGAGAATGAGAATTTGGCCTGTGCTCTATAGACACCATTGAAATGTGGCCACCTGAGGCATGTAGGGAGGACATCCAGCTGGCACGCCACATGTTGCCCTGGAGTGGTGTACAATGAGACGGATATTTTGGCTAAGAATACCTGGACAGTCTCTACAAAGGCCCTGATTATGAAAAGGACTTCAGTATCATCATTGTCTCTTGAGTGTAATATGAGCCAGGGAAACTTCTGTTTCTAAGTTTCTATCTTTTACCCCCAAAAAGCACTTATAAGAAAAATCAAAGAAAGCTGGGCCATTTAGAATAGAATTTGAGCACTATTCACATCACTGGTAGAAACTTTTCTGAGAACCTCAGAGACTTTAAAATTGATGCTGGAGCACATTACAGACTTGACCATAAACTAAAAACATAGCAAACTCTGTAAAACAAAGGATGTGGAAACATAGAAGGAAAATTTATGTCTGTGGTGCAGTTGTTGGGCTATATACTATGAAAATCAATTGAGTTCATACTTATTTAAGAAATATCTGTTGGTATTATTTTTATTTTAAGCAACTTGTGGGAAAGAAAAGTCAGACATTTGAACTGTAATGCCAATGAAACAATTTTGTCAATTTTGAATCTATTTTTTTTTAAAACACCATACGTGATTAGAACACATAATGCACTAGTATTTTTGCCAATTTTTGTTTTAAAACCAAAGCTGTTTTTGTGTTACATAAGCACAAAATCAGAAATTCAAAACCAGCAAACATATTTAGGGGTGAATTTTAAAATAAGCCCACTTGATGCTTTGTTAGATCAACTTTGAGCGCCAGGAACATTTTTGTAAAATTCCACTGGGGTAAATAGGGTAGCTAGGAAACGCTCCTCATAGTGAGAAAGAAGCATATGCATTATTTTCAAGTTTTGTTTAGAGTTTTTTCATCCTCCTACTGAATATTTCTGGTGATATTTATAATACGATACAAGTATAAATCTTAAGAGATTTATGATGCTGAGAAACAATTACAGCTGGGATTTACATTTGTGTTTATGTGTTGTTTTGCCTATAGATTCCAAAAACCAATGAAGAAAAATTTTGATACAAAATATCTTGGAACTGAAAGACAGATTCCGTCCATCAATACACCAGTTGATAGTAGTTCTAAGACAGAGTTTGACAGTGAGTGAAACAAGCAAACATAATGGCTTAAATATGCTACTTCAGCCACTAGAGCTGTCATTTAAGAGGTGTTTTTTTGAATCATTAATTCAATGCCACACAAATAGGAATTCTTACTTTTCAACAAATTTTGGTGACAACTTGTCTACACAAAGGAAACCAACACCTACAGGGAAACTTCTGTCATCATGTAGGTTCATTTTAACTTAAAATATTATAATTTATTTAATTTACACTTTTGTTCCCGAAAAGCTCAACAAATATCTCAGTGATCTTACTGTTCCTAAGACCAATGAGTCCTAATTTATGTCAGAGAAAATAGAAGCTCAGAGAGATAAAGAGTATTGGCAGGGATCATACGGCAAGCCCCGCAATATACTTACTACAGTCACTTGGAATCCTAATAAAACCATAGAAATTACCATCTTACATTTTTATTAACCTATCATTTTACTTAATTCAAAACATTGTGCAGAACAGTTTTATTGCTGGCTTAAGCAACTGAAAAAATTTATTAATTGAATTATTTTTGTAATTCATAAACAATAAGCTTTGGCTTACATTTTGTCTTTTTCTTCAGGAATTAAGAGACTTCACAAATCTTAACATCCTTATGGATATTTAAGTCCGAAGAGGACAGAAAACACTGAGATAGAAGTTGGCCCCTCTTCCATCTTTATTGACAGCAATTCTGACTGCCAATAGCCTGCACTGCTGGTTGCTGATCATCATATCTAAATATTGATTCTTCTAAAACTTGTATTTTGAGACTTTCCTCGTTTTAGAATTACAGGTGGAAAGTTACTTCTCTTTGATGCAAACTGCATGCAACAAAGAAGGAGGCAGTCCCACACAATAAATATGTAAGGAATGGTTTTCCACCTCTGCGTGCTGCAGAAAATCCCACTGAGTTAAGTAGGGTTCTACCAAGACCACTTAAACATATTAGCCTATTATGCTCCACATTTCTTTATTGTTCTCAAAAAGCTAATGAAATGTTCCAGTGTAATGTTTATGCTGGAGTATTTTTAAAGGCCTTTTAGAAGTGATATTTCTCTCATAACTCCAGAAGGGGGTTCCACTTCCTAGAAGTGTTTAGTAGACCACGCGGAGGCCATGCCATCTCATTACTCAAACTGTTTAGTTGCATAGCTGGAGAAGAAAATCCTTAAAGATAATCACTAAAGAGTTTCAGTGAGGGTTATTAACATTGTAAAGTGACAGGAATTTAAAAAAAACTGGCAGGCATTGATGGCATACTGTACTACTGAACGAATAGATATTTTAAAATACTATGTATTTTCTATCTGTAGATAGAGTTGAGATATATTGTCAATCTATTGGTTCAGAGTATTAGTGAAAAATCAAAGAATCACCTGTTTCTCCAGACTCAACTGTTTTATAAATATAAGGAAATATAATCTTCTTTCACTGAAACTCAGCCTGCTATCTTCCCTGTTGCAATGTCAGTTTCTTCATTTGTAAGATGAAGGAATCAGACCTATTTATATCTATGATCACTTCTAGTTCTATATTTGCTAGTTTTATGATTCTAAACATCAGCACTGTATATTGAGGGATAGCAAAGTAGGCAAAGAACAAGGAACAAAACTTCATTAAGGTACTAACTACACAGTAAAATTGAAGGTGAATAATTCTGCCTTGAGTTGTCATACAGAAACACTTCACCTACTAAATATCATTAATAATATGAAGGAAAGGTTGAATATTAATGTCATATGTGATAAGATTAAGGTTAAAATCAAGATTAAGAATATAATAATGAATGGAGAAATGAAAGAATTATAAACTTCTATTGAACTAATATGCAATATTCTTTGACAAAAGGAAATTTCTTATACAGTTTTACTCAAAAACAACAACTTGGAGAGACCTTGGAGTTTTTACTTTTATTTTCAAGAAGTCAAATCATAATACTAAAAAAGTGTTTAACACAGTTCATAGCGCTGACCTCTACTGGATAATCCTAAGAATATCTTATTCATTTTTTTAAAAATAAGACATTAACATTTAATATAGATATTGCAATTAATTAATGCTAACTATGTTTCACATCCTTTATTTGCATTGACTCATGTAATCCTTCCATCAACTATAAGGTAAGTGCTATTAGAACACAGAACCATAGGGATAGCTATCAGTAATGCTAGACTATCAGTGGGTATCCCCATTTTTTCAGTCTGCAAAGTTGACACAGTGCAGCACAGTGTTTCAATAAATAATATGACTCATATAAAATGATTACATTTTTGTATTCTTCTTAACAGTAACTACATGAATAATTTATTCTTCTATACATGAAAGTAAAAACAGAAGAAATGAAATTGGGAGGTGTACACTTTTTTTCTCACTATAGGCTTGAAGTGCTTAGTCGCTCATTCATGTAGGACTCTTTGCAACCCCATGGACTGTAGCCAGCCAGGCTCCCCTGTCCATGGAGATTCTCCAGGCAAGAATATTGGAGTGGGTTGCCATGCATTCTTCCAGGGGATCTTCCCAACCCAGAGATCAAACCTATGAGGTTCGATCGACCCTACGTCTCCTGCATTCCAGGTGAATTCTTCACCATCTGAGCACCAGGGAAGCCCATAAGCTCGAGGATATACCCATAAATTATTAGACACATAAAATCCAATAAGCAATGTGAATGAAATTGTTTGAAGTGACATAACAAGCTTTTTAACAAGCAAATTCTTGTAGAATAGTGAACACTAAAATGGGCAAAACAGATGTGTATCATAGTCCTGGAGCTGCCACCATCAAATTGTATCATCTTGGACAAGTTACTTAACTAATAGGGGCACCAATTTTAATTTTTCCTAAAATAGGGGGGATTTAGATCTCAAAGTTCCTTCTAATAACAGCAGTCAGTGGTAAGCTACCTATGAAGTCAAGCAATGATTTGTTTCATTTATTATGTACCAGTTACTAATCTAAGTGAGTGGTAGACTCACAACTTTAACTAAACTACAGCAACTATCTGAGCTGCTCTGTAGTTATCTAACTGCAGCTTCAATTTAATAAGGCACTATGTTGAACACTGAGGGATGTGCAATTTTCATTTCTGCTCAAGATTTAGATCAAAATATATCTTTGCAGTAATCTGATAATATAAAAAATCAGAAGTGCATAAATACAAGGACTTAATCTTCTAGACCCTCTCCTATAATTTTTGACCACCATTTAAAATCTCAACCTGCTACCCTTGACTTCTAGTATTGCCAAGTACAAAAAAACTTTCTGGATATAGTATCTGAGCTGAGTAAGAGGCTTGAGAAAGGCAGAGGGAGGGGCAGAAGTAGTATAATTCAGTAAGACATTTCTCAGGCTTCTCATTATTTTTTTAGTTATATTAGTTTCAGGAACTATTTTAACACAAGACTATGAATAGAAATCATGTGTGGCAGGCTGATATTGTAAGCAAAAAACAAAAAATCAGGGGAACAATGGAATAATAGGTCTTAGTGTTTAAGCATTTCTACCACTAGAAATACTTGACAAGAATACCACTTTCTCTGTGTTTTGGAAATTGTTTGAAGGTAAAACCAGATAGCTGAAACCCAGGTTCTATATTTTGGGCATTCAGAGGTCATTTGCAAAGGAGAGCCCAGGTCAAGAGCAAGCCCCTTAGGCCTACTCCAGAAATTTCACTAGAGGGTGCTCTTGGGCTTTTATGAGTTGTCAATTCTCCAGTAAGAAAACCAAGTGTCACTTAGAAAACACATTCTGCCTTCGCATACTTGGGCTTCATCATGGAACCCATATCCAACACTTCCATATAGATGTAAGGATATCTCAAGTAGACTTGGGCCTTGTTCTTATTTTCCTTTGCAACTGCCTTGTTTCTACTGGTAGAACACTTGTAGGCTTCATAAATGTAGGGCCCACAAGAGGTCTCCAGAAGTCTACATTCTAGTTAGATAACTACAGAAACTTCCTGAGATGTCAGCAAATTTAAATGGGGTTAACTGATGGAGCTATTTTTGCAAATAGGTTTTAATCTTTGGTTAGAGATTGGTAGGTTCATAATTTGTATACCTACTGAAAGGATTTTAATTATTCTATAGGACCTATAGATATAATTTTACTGTCACATAGAATAATATGAAGCAGTTATTTATATTTATTATTCATATTTATAATGAAACCCAATATTGAGCCCTGAATAAGTACTCAATAAATATTCCTTGATCCCTTACTGCATAGAGAAATTTCTGTAGTATGTTTCTGATAGAATGACATGATTAAATCTTAATCTCTACTCCATATGTTAGAATTTGTTTCTGTAACTCTGAGTTTATACTAAATGACTTATTCTAGTTATTTCTAATCATAGCTGCTTTCTATATGTTTCCTGTTTTGTGATGTACTCAAGAGAAAATGGAACAGGGAAATTGCTTTGTTATGTGGTTAACTATTAATTTTTTTTTTACTAGAAAGATTGAGTAGGTTGCTTGTTTATACATTAAGAAATTGGCAATGATGTATAACCACACATAGTAATGTTCTTCTTCAGAATAAAAATGAAAGACTAAGTAAAGTTCTTCTTCACCTTCATAATATAAAATTTCTTCTCAGCCCCTGATGGCCACCTGTCATTATGCCTGTTATCACGTTGACCTTCTCATCACATTTTGCAATCTTAATGACTTTAGCATCTTTAGGATTGATAGGATAATTATGAAGAATATTATGGGATATTAAGGTTTTGTCTGCATTTCCAGTTTGGTTAAATTGAAGTTTCATTATTACATGACTGAATTAAGCTTTCAAGTTTCTCTCAAAAATCACTCTGAAGTTTCTGACAAATAAGAAATTCAGGGCTAAATAGTAGTCCTTTATAGTGTATACATTTGTACAAAAATGTGTTTTAAAACTTTCGCTTGATAAAAGATAAGCCAGTTTCACTTGCGAAGTCTGTCCTTTCATCACCCTGCATAGAACGTAAGAAGCATGAAAAGTTGAGAAATTCTGAAGTGGATTCAGAGCTCTTATGGTCACCTGAGCTCTTGAGGGGCTCTCTTTGAGAAGGACCAAAGAGTTTAAGCATACACTTCTGAGGCATGTTATCCCCCATTCAGCTTGCAGAGCAGAGTCGCTAGCATATATTCCGAGTGTATTTTATCCAAGCTGTTGCAAATAAGCTTAAAGCACTCTATAAAGAATTGGCAAAATTCCCATGGATAGTGTGAAAATAAAGAAAATCAATGAAAAGATATAATTATTTTAGCCCTATATGTAATTAATTGTGGGTAAGGTCATTTTCTCTCAAACACAGGTCAGTGTTTGCTGGCTCACAGGAGGAACAACCATTTGGTCTAAGTTTTCTCATGTTCATACTCATTTACATGTCATAGCAAAATGCAATGTCTTTTAAATCATCATATCAGCAAAAGATAGTTCAAGCTGAGGCAGAGTGACAAGTATTGTTGATTGGGAATAAGAAAACTTCTTAACTATTAAGTGTTCCTTCTCTAATTTCCTGTTCTTTCTACTGGAAAGAAACAAAATAGTTTTACCTCATTTTATGAATCAGGTGCAATATTTTTTTTTTTATCTAGAAGTTATATAGGAGATCTAAGTCTGAAGTTGTTATGTTCCAATTAGGACACAGAAAAAAATTAGTGGCTTCCTATCCCCTGCCTTGCAGTTAGTACATGGCAGGTCTTATCCAAGGTTCCTAATTCAGTGTTCTTTCTATTTCACAACTTTCCATTGTTTGTTTGTTTTTTTTTGCTTTCTTTCTGAAGGATCTGTATTATGTCATAATTTCATGTTTAATTCCATTGAAATTTCAGAGAAAGAAAAAGGGATATAAAGAAAAATATATCTTAAGTATCCAACTCTTCAATTCAGGAAAAATTCTTACATGCAATGGTCTAATGGTCAACTGACCTATACATGCTCATTAGAAATGTATGTGTCACCAAGTACAATTAATGTTCTAACTAACTAGAGCAACCTTGTATGTTCCTGTGGTTACCCAGCCTATGTCATCCTGAATCTAAGAGGCACCCTGTATGTCTCTGAAAGTCAGCCCAGCATGAAAACACTGCCTACCTTGTAGGAATAAGAGTGCAGGTGTACTCATTGCTTTGAGAAGACTCAATGCACCAAACTCTAAACTTTCCAAACAGATAAATTAGGGGGTGATTATTCACTATAAAAGGATTCACCACAGGATGCTTTTAAATCATAAGCTTCTCTACTGCATTTTAAATAAGTTGATTTACAAAGCTTCCTTTATAAGCACTTTTCACAATCCAGAGTCTGTGGTAACCTTATCCAAAGGCAGTGAGAGATTGGTAAGCATAAAGTCCTACCACTTATTACCTGCTAGGTCAAGATTCTTTTTCCATATGAAAGAGTAATTAGCACTGTAGTTCATTTTTGAATAATTAAAGAATCTTTCACTCCTGAAAAATTAATATCTTCTGAGCACTTACTATGTGCCTGGCACAGTGCTAGGCATTTTACATAATAGTCTCATTTATTCTTCTTCACTACTATTCTAGAAGTTTAATACAATTATCCCAATTATAGATAGGGAAATTGGGACTCAGAGAAGTTTTAGAGTTAAGTAATTTGACTAAGTTCATGCAGCTAACAAGTGATGGTGCCAGAATTCAAAGTTGTATCTGTCCAGAGCTCTTGCTCTTACTTGACTTACAATACAGCTTCAGATGAAATTAATGGTGTCCCTTTCCTTTCACCTAGCTGAGCATAGTTGTACTCCAATGTACTATGCCAGTGCAGCAATTTTGTCTATCGAAATAGAGACCTGCCATGTGGCCTCTATCCCCAGAGACGGAGGAGTCACTAACAAGGCTGCCTATTCTGATGACTGCACTGCTATATTAAACCAGAACCTATCTTCTTATAATTCCCACCTATTGGTCCTAGTTTTGTACATGGTTGCTGAAAAGTTATAACCTGATTTCTGCATCACTATCATATATTTCTCTCACGGTTGTTTTCTTTTCCAGGTGAAATTCTTCAGTTCTTTCAGCCTTATATTTTATTTAATGGGTATGTCTACTATTCACGTATATGTTACTCTTTATTGAAACTTGTTCTTCTGAAGCCCTTAGAAGGCATCTATGACATTTCTAAGCAAGTGAATAACTAACAAATGCTTGAGAGAGGCTGCACAGAGGATAAGGACACAAGCTCTGGAACTCAGACTGCCTGAGTTCATTCACAACTAAGCTTCATCACTTAGTCCGTCTGTTTCCTTGTGGATTTACTTAGTCTCCTGCCTATGCTTTAGTACCTCCACCATACTATCAAATGAACATAGCAATAGTACATTCTTTGTAAGGCATTTTGTGAAGATTTAAAAGACAGACAGTAAGTTAAATAATTTGGGTCCTGCCTAGCAGGTTGTAAGGGCAATAAATGCTTTCCATTGTTATCAATGTTGTAAGAGTGTATGAACACTTAATTGCCTAGAAAAATGTATGACCTGTGAGATTGACTCTGTTGTGCAGATATAAAAGAATCAAGCTCTACAAGAGAAAAAGCACTTGACTGGACCCAGCTCTTCCACATACCCCAACTTAGGGATCTTGGATTAGTCACTTTACCTACATCATATATTACCCAGGAACAGGACCATTCTATTTCTTAAATAATTTTATTGAAGGATTCTAAGATTCTTAAGTCATATTCCCTTAGGTCCTGCTTAAATTTCATTACTGATTATGTTTGAAGGCTATCATTAAAATACTAACTTTTTATCTGAGCATTTACAATAATCTATTGAAATTTCAAGCCATTTAACTGCATTATTTCCATGACAGAGAATAAACTTCTTAGATTCTCCTGGAAAATGAAAGATGCTATAATTTCACAGAAAGGAATTTAATGTTGCTTTTGAGGTGATAACACAAAACCCTGTTCTGCCATGTCAGCTGATCCTGCCCTCTCTCTGGCCTACCTGGTCCAGTCCATTTTCAATCATCTTGCTCAATCTCAGAGCAGTCCTTTGGGTAGACACAAATTCCAGGTTTGGATAAAATGCTAAATTGATACAATAATTATTAAGTGTTCTTTTTCACAAAAGTGAATCTAAGTTGGACTACTTCCTTGTCCCAAATCTCCGTATTTTGTGATATGTGTAACACTCAGCTAATTTTATTATGGCTGAACATGGCTGTGCTACCCATGTGTCTTATGATTCATTTCTAGATCAAATGAAGGCCTGCTGTCAATATCAAAGCAATTGTCTTCCACGAAAGTGACAGTCTATTTCAACAAAGTAAATTCCACAAGGGGGCAAAGGGACAAGCACCCCAAATTCACTAGTGACAAACTCTTTGACATTTTTAACTGAGTGCCTTTTAAAAATGCACTTTTCAGTGAATAAAAATCATGTCATTGTATTCCTGAAAGCCATGAAACATTACCTTTTCTATTTCTAAAAATCTCTCTGCTCAAAGTCAATGTGTAAGTTTAATTAAGTGTTCTTAATTGCATGGACAATTCTGATGTTTCAAATCTTAGATACTAAATTTATGCATGGAATGAATCTCCCTTCCCCCACTTAGATGTGACCATTTCTGTTCTTACCTAAAAACAAATATGAATATATTTTAGGCCAGTTCTATTTTTGATAATTGATTTATATAGCGTCTGTCTCAGTAAGTGGAAAGGTGACAGCTTATTTCAGGATATCTACAGCTTCATAACACTAATATGGCCTTTAAATAATTCTGCTTAAATAACATTTAACTCACATTCTATCTGTAGCCCTTGCATTGTGAAGAAAAGCTTGATGCTGAAGTAAAGATTTCAGTAAAAAGGATATAAGCTTTATATTATGAAAGGTTAGAAACATTAGAATGAAAATAAAAGGACATTAGAAATTTGGAAACTGACTTATTTCTTTACATACATAAGAAAGTAGTCTGGCCCATATATACTGATTATTGAAAAATCATTACAATATCACTCAGATTGATGCTAACTCTGCTATACCAGTTTTGTTTTGGTGAATGTTTGCAAGATAATTCTGGTTGTTATAACAGAATACTCAGCAGAAACACTCATTTTTACATTTTTTACATTATATATGTACAAAACTTTCCCTTAAAATTCAACACTGCCCTTGAGAAACAGTCCTTATATAATATTCAGTTAAAGGGTTAGATCATCATTTCTTAGAACTTTAAGCTTCCTGGTAACTTAGACAGTAAAGAATCCGCCTGCAATGCTGGAGACCTGGTTTCAGTCCCTGGGTTGGGAAGATCCCCTGCAGAAGGGCATGACTACCCACTCCAGTATTCTTGCCTGGAGAATTCCATGGACAGAGGAGCTTGGCAGGCCACAGTCCATAGGGTCACAAAGAGTCGAATAAGACTGAGCGACTAAGCACAGCACAAGAATTTTCTGTTACTACATGGTAAGAGAATCTTAGAGTAAGTTTTATTAACCCCATTTTACAGATTAATAAAAATAGTAAGATTTTATTAACCCCATTTTACAGATTAATAATAATAGTAAGACACAGAAAGGTTAAAATGAGTAGCATAAGGTCAACAACTAGCAAGTGGAATTAAGCCAGGCTTTGAACTTTCTTTTCTGTTTTTCCCAAAGCACCTTGTTAATATCCATATCAGACTGCACTGATGTACTGAGGATAAAGGAGACTCATTATCTCCGTATAATCATACAGCTCCTAGAAAATACAGAAACCTGCTAAAAACACCACCCCATCAATGAGTTTGGTAAAAACAATTGAACATTTTAAATCTTAGCTGCACTGTAAAGTATTTAAAATCTTGAAAGTTAAAGAACAGCACCAAAGTTCAGTCCCTCTAAATTTGTAACCCCTTGAAATTTAAGGACCCTAAAATGAATTTCTAATTCCTGACTTATAAACCCCGAGGAAGGAAATTTATAAGAAAACCAGACAAAGCTCTTCCAACTCTGCCTATGATACCATGGATATACAAATCTGCCCCATTTTATAGTACACAAAGAAGACTGGAATTCAGCTGTTATCAGAGATAATAATAAACTTCTGGTGAGTCAGTCGCTCAGTTTCATATTTACATTCCCACTGTCAGCAACAGGTTTTAAGTTAAACATTTTTTAGAAGTAAAAATTCAATAAACAATATTTATATTACCAACAGGATATGTTTTCTTTGCTTTGGTGATAAAATATCTGATTGTTTTAGATGTTGCTCTCTTCTTTCTTTTGTCCGTCTCTTAGCTACCTCACTAAAAGCCATGCCCCCTCTTCACACTTGTTCTCTCCCTGAAGCTTCAAGGAAGAGGACTGCAAACTGCCTGGATGCCTGGACCCTCACGATTCTGAGATTAAACCCAGATCCACCCATGGCATGGGTCCCATTCTTTGTCTGAAGCCAGCGTCTGATTGAGTCAGATATGAAGTCATTATCAAATTGAACAGCAAGCTTGTATTTTCTTGCAGTTTATATATAAATATATAATATTTGTATAAAAATGACTAATAAACTCTCCCAAAGAAAATAGCCTCATTATATTTTTACCTTACTTCCCCATTCCATTCTTAAAGCCACAGTGAAAGGAAAATTGTTGTGGTCACACCAAAATATTCCTTTGCACTGCCAGTTAAAGTCTGGTTTGGGCAAAACTAAGCAATCATTTATAGTTTGCATTTAGGATACTAGTTACCATCTACCTATAGAGGTTATCTGGCCTAGTGAGGGGTCCGTGGTATGATACCTGAGTTTGCCACTTCCTTGGTACTATGTTATAGCTGTTAGGAAGCATTTTCTAAAGCTAATTTTCTCTCTTAGTTCCATTTTATCCCCACAGGGAGTAAACAAGATGGAAGGGTATTTTCCCTCAAAATAAGGCTTATGGTATTGACCTAGGCAGTTAAATGTATCTTTACAATCCTCAACTTGGTCTCCCAGGAACAGTTTTTATAGATTTAGATATTTTTTTGTCATAAAGTATTCTATTTATTTCTCAGCAGCTGGTGTCAAAAAAGTTGTTGTGTTTTTTTTAATATTCCTTTTAAATAAATAAAATCTGTTTTCATATTGTGTAAAATTAGTTTTGCCTGCTGTGAGTTTGTGGCATTATGAAGTGATCATTTCTTCCCATGAATTATTTAAAGTGAGGATATCAAAATCTGATGAAACAATACAATGCAGTATACAATACAATTTAATTTTATACTGTTTTGCCACTTCATGCCGGGATCTCACAATGCATAGCAGTTGCAATACACTGGCTCAGAATTAACAAATCATGCCTGTGCCCTTCAGTTTATTATTTTAGTATCTGAGGGGCAAGTCTAAATTTTCCAGTGGGTTGGAGAATCTCCTCAGATTGGGCAACACATAGATACCTAAGTACATTTTTGCTAACTACTCATGCAAGGCACTAGTGTTCAAATAACCTTGGTGATATTTACCTTTAAAAAAAAAAATTCGTTGGGCAATTGTTTACTCTTTCACTACAAAACACTGTTGGTTTATCAGCATTTCTTCTGGACTTTTCTGATCACTTTTTGTCATGGGACAAATGTGTGTACGTAACCACAATCATTCTCACTACCTATTCTTACTACAGAGGTTGAACAGGAAGGGGACAATGATCTTCTCAAATTCCCCACTGAACTTACTAGACTTACAGTAAAGCTGCTACTAACTTTTAAGGTGAATGAGGTAGCACGAATGAACTACTCTAAATATGGAAACGTATGATTAGAAGCTATTACAAAGTTTGAATGAAGGAGAGAGCAAAGGTTATCTCGTATGTAATATCTGTGTTGTAATAAGTTATAACCAAAATACTTCCCTGATTTTTTTTTCTTCAGTGAATTTTGTAGCACCCCATAAGAGAAATTATATCTGATTAACTAACTCACTATATTGAAAGGAGGAAGTTAATTTTTGCTATTCAGCATTCGAATAGCCTCTGACAAAATTCTACCACAAAAGTTAAAAAAAATAAAACTCACCAGGATTCAACATATTATGAGATGTTAGAGGTGGTTTTCCACAGCAAGAAACTAGCTTAAAGCACAGAATAGAGATCAGTGTGCACTTCCCTTGCTAGGGCCACATGCTCGAAACTAATGTAACACACCCAAAACTCCCAAGTCTGTGACACCCATATTGCCACCCCTTCCTCCGACCAAACCGCATTTCCTCCATCTCAGTGAAAGGTGCCATCATCCACCTGGTTAGACCAAACATTAGGAGCCTTTGAATTCCTTTTGTCTCACTCAACACACTGAATCCATCAATAATCCCCATTAACTCAACCTGAAAAGTACATTCCAAACTCAACCATTTCTCACCATCTCTGTTGTTGCCAACCCAAACATGATTATCTCTTCACTGGTCCCCGAATTGATTTCTCTGTTTCCATTCTTGTCTCTTACAATCCATTTTCTAAACAGAAGCCAGAGTGGTCTTGAAATGCAAGGCAGACCCTACATAAAATCTACAATATATAATGTTGTAAGAATGATATTTCAAATTCAAAATGCTAACCTACATCTCTCCATTATCTGTTCCTGTCCACCTGTTCCCTGGAGAAGTGCATGGCAACTCACTCTAGTATTCTTGCCTGGAGAATCCACATGGACAGAGGACGATGGCAGACTATAGTCCATGGGGTCACACAGAGTCGGAAGTGATTTAGTACGTCCACCTGTTTGATTTCATTTCCTATAACTCTTCACTTATACTGTGCTTCTGCCTCACTGACCCACGATGTCCTTCAAACAAGCCAACACTATTCCTGATACCCCTACTCTGTCTTCTCTGCCTGAGCTCTCCTGCATTGATAGTTTCACGATGAACTAACTCCTCATTCAGTTCAGTTCAGTCACTCAGTCATGTCCAACTCTTTGCGACCCTATGAACCACAGCACACCAGGCCTCCCTGTCCATCACCAACTTCCCGGAGTCCACCCAAACCCATGTCCATTGAGTCAGTGATGCCATCCAGCCATCTCATCCTCTGTCGCCCCCTTCTCCTGCCCTGAATCTTTCCCAGCATCAGGGTCTTTTCCAATGAGTCAGCTGTCCGCATCAGGTGGCTAAAGTATTGGAGTTTCAGCTTCCAATGAACATCCAGGACTGATCTCCTTTAGGATGGACTGGCTGGATCTCCTTGCAGTCCAAGGGACTCTCAAGAGTCTTTTCCAACTCCACAGTTCAAAAGCATCAATTCTTTGGCACTCAGCTTTCTTTATAGTCCAACTCTCACATCCATACCTGACCACTGGAAAAACCATAGCCTTGACTAGACGGACCTTTGATGGCAAAGTAATGTTTCTGCTTTTTAATATGCTGTCTAGGTTGGTCATAACTTTCCTTCCAAGGAGTAAAAATCTTTTAATTTCATGGCTGCAGTCACCATCTGCAGTGATTTTGAAGCCCAGAAAAATAAAGTCAACCACCGTTTCCAATGTTTCCCAATCTATTTGCCATGAAGTGATGGGACCAGATGCCATCTTCCTTTTCTGAATGTTGAGCTTTAAGCCAACTTTTTCACTCTCCTCTTTCACTTTCATCAAGAGGCTCTTTAGTTCTTCTTCACTTTCTGTCCTAAGGGTGGTATCATCTGCATATCTGAGGTTATTGATATTTCTCCCAGCAATCTTGATTCCAGCTTGTGCTTCTTCCAGCCCAGTGTTTCTCATGATGTACTCTGCATATAAGTTAAATAAGCAGGGTGACCATACACAGCCTTGATGCACTCCTTTTCCTATTCGGAAGCAGTCTGTTGTTCCATGTCCAGTTCTAACTGTTGCTTCCTGACCTAAATAGCACTTTACAGAGCGATCTTTCTTTCCCTGATCATGGTGTCCAGAATATCCCCAATTCACTCTATTCTGTTTTATTTTCTTCTTAGAATGAATTACTAGTATCTTTCTCATTTGTATATATTTTGTGTGTTATGGGGACATATAACTGCTATCAGAATATAAATTCCATGAGAATGAGACTCTCAGCCATACTCCTATAATAGTTATCTATTGCTGCCTGACAAGTTATTCCAAAACTTTGTAGCTTAAAAAAAAAAAAAAAGAATTATCTCAGGGTTCCTGGTGGGCCAGGAATCCGTGTGCAGTGTACCTAGGTGCCTCTGGGACAAAGTTCAAAGTCCCTCAGGAGGTTGTACTCAATCTGACAGCCAGAGCTGTGGTTTGAACTGAAAGCCATACTCTAAATTCACTCACTTGGTTATTGGCAGGCCTGAGCCCTTCGTCAGGTGGGTGCCTCCACAGAGCTGTGTGATGGCATGGCATTTGACTTTCCCCAGATAGAGTAACACAGGAAACAGTGAGAGAGGCATTCAAGATTAAAGCCACAGTCTTTTTTAAAACTTAATCTGAGATACTACATCCCACCATTTTTGTCTTTTTTTAGAAATGAGTCACTAGGTCTAGTCAATACTAAAGGAGAGGGGAATACACAAGGGAGTGGAAATACACATGGGATATGGAGAGTCTTCAAGCCATCTTAGGAGTTGTCTACAACAACTGACTACCTCTGTACTCTCAGTGTGCATAACTCCTGGAATTTAATAAGTGAATGAATAGAAATGAATCTCCCCAGATTAGTACTGGAAACTGTCCTAAGTCAATATTTTGTCAATGATGAAGAAAAGTAGTGAATAAAATCTCCCTGAAAGAGTGACAATAGAGCCATTCAAACCAAACAGATAATCAGTCAGGAAATCAAGTCATGTGAGCAAGCAAAAAGCAGCAATGGAGTCTCAGTTTCTTCATCTGTAAAACATAGAAAATACTTGTACATGTTGGAGATTTACTAAGGTAACTCATATGGAATATTTCATACATGGCCTCCAAATCAAAGGCACTGAACAAATTATCAATTAGTAGTCTTAGTGAGAATAAAAGCAAGGCAAACATTTTGGGGGAAAAATAACAGAAATTGTATTTTTAAGATGATTTATCAGACATAGCAAAAAAAATGTATCTGTAAATTACTCTGAACTGTTTACTAATGATTTTAGCTTAATAAGAACCTGTAACTGAAAAGACTAATAAAATGTTGGGACTCATCAGGTGTACTGAAAGCAAGGTAGAAAGGTTTACTATTTTTATGTAAAATTACGATACATTTGGATATATGTAATGATACATTTCCAGCTGTGTAATCCATGAAAGCTTAAACAGAGAAGGATGTGTGCAGTTTCAGGAGTTTCAGCTTTGGCCCCCTGATACAAAGAGCTGACTCATTGAAAAGACCCTGATGCTGGGAAAGATTGAAGGCAGGAGGAGAAGGGGATGACAGAGGATGAGATGGCTGGATGGCATCACCAACTCGATGGACATGAGTTTGAGCAAGCTTCAGGAGTTGGTGATGGACAGGGAAGCCTGACACACTGCAGTCCATGGGGTTGCAAACAGTTGGACACGACTGTGCGATTGAACTGACTGTGTGCAGTTTTGGAATAGAAAGATCCGCAGCATGACTTGGGGTTAAAGTGTCTGAAAAGTTAAAGGAAGGGCATTGAACCTGACCTATTACATAATGGGATTATAATAGTTTTGGAGAGGGTAATCACAGAATTTTTCATGAAAACCTAGGTTATCAATACTACAGGGAAAACTTGAAGTTTGGAAAAGTACAAATAGAATCAGAGAATGAAACCCTCTTCAGTATTTTAAAGAATACCTACCTTGAAATGAAAGGTAGCAAAGACTTAGAGATTCATTAAGCAGTTGGAGAAATTTTATGGAGGATATACCAAAATAGACTACAATGGTATTTATATTTGAGATTGGCATCATGGAAGAAAATCAAATGTCTTTCAATCTATTGATTGATATCTCCTTTTGCAACCAAACAGGCAGGATGAATCACAGCTTTGATGAAGCTACTCCAGAAGTATGAACAGCACTCCTTTAAGATGTTATCATTTTGTCCTGTTAGGGACAGGGTAACAGTCACTGCTTTATGGCTGGTCTTCATGGAGAATCAGCATTACCTAGCCATTTGTAAACATTTCTCTATACATTTGTACACTTTAGATTTCTAAACTTTGATTACTGCATATTCCAAAGACATATACCTACTGTTCTGAGAGCAAAATAGTTTCTCTGATGCCAAGTCTTGTGGGTTGAATGGTGGCTGCCTAAAAGATATGCCCACATCTCAATCCTCAGAAGCTGAGAACGTGGCCTTATTTGGAAGAAGGGTCTTTGCAGATCTAATTAGGTAAGAATCTCTAGATAGGATCATCCTGGATTATCCAAGTTTGTAACCCTGCGTGCATACTAGGTCACTTCAGTCATGTTTGATTCTTTGTGACCCTATGGAACACAGCCTGCCAGACTCCTCTGTCCACGGGATTTTCCAGGCAAGAATACTGGAGTGGGCTGTGTGCCCTCAGGGGATCTTCCTGGCCCAGAGAAATGAAATGACATGCCTCTATAAGAGGCAGAGGAAAAGACACAGACACAAAGGGAACGCCATGTAAAGAAGGAAGCATAGACGGCAGATAAACAGCTGCAAACCAAGGAATGCATGGAAGATCAAGTAATTCTCCCCTTGAGCCTCCAGAGTGAATGTGGCCCTTCCGATTCACTGATTTCTGATTTCTGACCTCCAGAGCTGTGAAAGACTGCCTCTGTTGTTTGAGGCCATCAAGTTTGTGGTAGTATATTACGGCAACCCCAGGAAACTGATATACTTAGAACAAGGAATTGTTTCACAAAGAAGTAATGGAATGGATTAGAAACAACATTCATGCAAGATAGAGTCAGATTTTAACCTAGATTTTCTCTGTACAAATTGTGTGATATGAAAAAGGAAGATACTTTATATCTCTGATCATCACACTTCTCATTGGTAAAGTGATGGTAAGCTCTCAATGTAGGGTCACTGTGGGATGTGGAGATATGTAAAACAACTCACTTACTGTAAGCATTACAACAACAGAATATTATTCTGATCAATATTCAATACTCGATCAACCTATTAATAATTAACTCAAAAAAGTGCCAAATATCTATAAAAGTTAAAAACTGTTGTTTTCCTTGAGAATAAACATTTTAGCAAGGTATTAATTAGAGCATAAGGGATTGATTAATGTGGAAACTGGTTGTGCAATACCAAATGTTTCAAAAAACTTTTATTTCAAACTTACTATTCATGCCATTTTAAGCCACCTCCTCAGTTGTCAGTGGAACCATATTCAGTTATGTTCTTTTACTGTCTCATATTTAATATCCTCCCTAGTTTCTTATAGACAAATAATAAAAAGTAAAGCCAGAGTATTATTGGAAAATATTTGCATCTAGCCTGGGCTTAAGTCAGCCAGATAAAGAAGCAAAGACCATGTTAATAGAATTCTCCTAAATGTTAGTCTAAGAAAATTGACAATAGCATAATAATCTCCAGGACAAAGTTATCAAATTCATACCAATCGTGAACATCTTTGGTTATTCTTGACATTAAGGCAGACAAAACAATAAAAGTAACTCTAACGATAATTTTCCTAGAGGGACAATACAGGAATCATGCAGTTTGAGTATTTCATGTTCTGGAATAACTCCTTAATATCAGAAAATTGAGACTCTAGTAAAGCTATTGAAAATACATGCAACAAAAGTGAAATAAATTTTTAAGAATTGATGTTTTTTGCTTTTCTAAGGATAAATATTTATAAGAATAAATACTGTAAAAAAAGTGAAAAATATAACAGATTAGCTATAATACTATGTATGGCTATTAAAACACTTATTTATTCTTTCACTCACTCATTCTCTCAACAACTATTTATCAAATGTCTCATCAGTACCAGGCATTATGTTAGGTATAAGAGATAAATATCATTGAATGAGATATAATATCATTTCCTATCTTAAAGAAGATTTACCTAAAACAATCAATTAAAATAAGGCTTACATTACAGGAGCACAATGTAAGGCAATTAATTGGGGAAAGAGGGAAGACATTCAAAGAAAATGCCCTATAACTTGAGACCTTATTTCTCTAAGGTCTATAAGTTATTTCTATAAGGGGAAGAAGGGGAAAATGGAGACGTTTTCCGTCTTTATGGAGGATATCTGTAAAGACCAGAAATGAGAGTGAGGTGTGTGTTGAAAGCATGAAAAGAAGTTCAGTACGATTGGAGCATGGGCTTCCCTTGTGGCTCAGCTGATAAAGAATTCACCTGCAATGTGGGAGGTGAGGTGAGGTGAAGTCGCTCAGTCGTGTCCGACTCTTTGCGACCCTGTTGACTGTAACCTACTAGGCTTCTCCGTCCATGGGATTCTCCAGGCAAGAATACTGGAGTGGATTGCCATTCCCTTCTCCAGGGGATCTTCCTGACCCAGGGATCAAACCCAGGTCTCCCACATTGGAGGCAGACGCTTTAACCTCTGAGCCACCAGGGAAGCAATATGGGAGACCTAGGTTCAATCCCTGGGTTTGGAAGATCCCCAAGAGAAGGGAAAGGCTACCCACTCCAGTATTCTGGCCTGGAAAATTCCATGGACTATATAGTCCATGGGGTAGCAAAGAGTTGGACACAACTAAGCAACTTTCACACACACATGACTGGAACATAAGAAGCCAGGGAAAAAGTGATTTAAGTCAGACTGGAAGAGGAGACAGGGGCTAGATTTTAAGATTAGTATTAAGGACATCAGGAGAATGCTGCAATAACTTGGGTGAAATAAGATGGTACTGTAAACTAGAGTGTTAGCTGTGGTATGGAGAGGAATGAAAACATTTAATACATACTTAGGAGAAAGATAAAAAATGTTTCTAAACATACTAGCCTGATACCCTATTTAAACTTACTACCTACCTACTCACTGTATATAAGTCTTCATCTCTTTTGCCCTATATTTAAAAACAAATTTGTTGAAGCATAATTGTAAGACAATAATTGCACAAATTTAAATTTGATAAGTTTTGACACATTGACCAATGAAATCACTACCACAATCAAGATAGCAAAATTATTTATCACCTTCAAAACTTTCCTTATGCAAGCACTGATCTACCGTCTATCACTATACATTAGCTTACATTTTCCAGAATATTATATAAATGGAATTTTATAGTATGAACTTGTTTTGCCTGTTTTCGATTAGTATAATAATTCTGAGATCCATTAGGTTGTTCAGTTCAGTTCAGTTTGGTTGCTCAGTCATGTCCAATTCTTTGCGACCACATGGACTGCAGCATACCAGGCCAGCCATCACCAACTCCCGGAGCTTGCTCAAACTCACGTCCATCAAGTCAGTGATGCCATCCAACCATCTTATCCTCTGTTATCCCTTCTCCTCCTGCCTTCAATCTTTCCCAGCTTCAGGGTCTTTTCTCAGAAGTCAGTTCTTCACATCAATGTCCAAAGTACTGGAGCTTTAACTTCAGCATCAGTCCTTCTAATGAATATTCAGGACTGATTTCCTTTAGGATGGATGGGTTTGATCTTCTTGCAGTCCAAGGGACTCTCAAGAGTCTTCTCCAACACTACAGTTCAAAAGCATCAATTCTTTGGTTCTCAGCTTTCTTAATGATCCAACTCTCACATCTATACATGACTACTGGAAAAACCATAGCTTTGACTAGATGGACTTTTGTCAGCAAAGTAATGTCTCTGCTTTTTAATATGCTATCTAGGCTGGTCATAACTTTCCTTCCAAGGAGTAAGTATGTTTTGTTTTCATGGGTGTCCTATGTATCAATAAACTGCTCCTTTTCATTGTTAAGTAGTATCTATTGTATAGATATGTTACAATTTATGTATCCATTCACAACTTGATGGACATTTAAGTTGTTTATAATTTTTAGCTTATACAATAAAGCTGCTAGGAACATCTGTGTACAAGGTTTTACAAAGACATACTTTCCTTTCTTTTGTGTAAATACATAGGAGTAGGATGACTGGATCACATGAGTAGAGTATATGTTTAACTTCAAAAACAACTGTCAGAATGTTTTCCAAAGTGGCTGTACCATTTACTTTCCCATCAGTAATGTATGAGGTTTCTGATTTCTCCACATCTTTGCCAATATTTAGTATGGTCAGTCTTTTTAATTTCAGCCATTCTAATAGGTGTAGAGCAGTGTCTCATTGAGACTTCCCAGGTGGCTCAATGTAAAGAATCTGTCCGCTAATACTTGAGACTCGGGTTCTACCCCTGGGTCAGGAAGATCCCCTGGAAAAGGGAATGGCAATTCACTCCAGTATTCTTGCCTGGAGAATCCCATGAACAGAGGAGCCTGGCAGGCACAGTCTATGGTGTTGTAAAGAGTCAAACAGGACTGAGCAACTAGCAACAACAGTTTCCCTTTGTGGTTTTAATTTGCATTTTCCTAATGATGATGTCGAACATCTTTTCATGTGCTAATTTATCAATCCTATATCTTTTTGGGAAAGTGTGGTCAACTCTTTAGCCCATTTTAAAAAGATTGGGTTATATTATTATTGAATTTTGATATTTCTTTATATTTTCTGGCTATATAAGTTCTTTATCAGATATATTCTTTACAAATATTTTCTTAGTCTGTGATTTATCTTTCCATTATTTTAATAATGTTTTCAAAGTGTAGAATTTTTTAACTTTGATGAAGTCCAATTTATTTTTTTATGGATCATGTGTAAATGGATTATATATTTATCATCTCCTAACATACTTCATAATTCGCTTATCTTTTTCATTAATGAATCCCAAGTATCTAGAATGGTACCTAATACATAGTAGGTATTCAATGAACATTTGGTTAACAAATAAAAATTTTTATAAGTCAAGTGCAAATTGTGGAGACAGTTTGTAGACAACATAGAAAAGAAAATAGTCTTAAGTGCAAGGACATATTCAATTTTTGCTATCTGATCTACTACAAACATTTATTGATATAAATACCCAATATAATAAATCCTCTCAGTTAAAGAATTGGTACGCTTTGCCTGGAGATAATTCTCCCCCAAAATATGAATTTGAGATTCTGTAGAACTTAAATGTAAATAATGAGTCTCCTATCCATCTCCATCCCCCACACCCCCAGTAACTCAAATCCTATATGAATTTTTGTAAATAAATTAAAGCTGCTGAATTCTCGAAAACTCTAATTGTGCCAATTATAAATAAGCCTCGGGATGGATTTCAACCAGCAGCGTCCCCAAAACCATTATCTGAAACTCTAATCCATTATTTTTTCTTTCATAATTAATTTTTCTAAGTAGGTCAGTACTATTCATTTTATTTAAGTGCTGTTCCAGCAATCCCATTTCTCAATAACCAAAATCAACTATAACTATATACATATATTTTTAAATTAAATACACTAAAACATTCTTATATTATGCAAAACACTAATTAGACCATTACAGTTTTTTCTAATAAGTAATAAGATAATGTGGAGAAGGAAATCGCAACCACTACAGTATTTTTGCCTGGAGAATCCCATGGACACAGGAACCTGATGGGCTATATAGTCCATGGGGTTGCAAAGAGTGGGACATGACTGCTTATAAGATAAGGCACTATATTGGTACTCAGTTGCACATCTTGACCATACACAGTCAAACACAGCCTTATAAGCACCTCAAGGATGTCTACATATATGGGTGCTTAAATAGGTATATCTCATAAGAAAAAACTTAGTTTATTATACTCTAGCATCTAAATCACTAGGAACAATTATCAGAAATTTATATAAGTAAAATAAACACATGATATTGTAGATATACATTTTACATATGTATAACTATATATACTTGCATGTTTTGTGTGTGTGTATGAAATAAAAACTCAACTCAACTGGAACACAGGAGATAAAATGGTCGAGCAACCAACAGAATTTGCCACACTGAAGAGCTTTAATTCTAAGAGAGCTTCTCAGGTCCTCCTCACTTAGAACTTATATATTCTCTACTAGGCGCAATTCTAAAATCTTTGGGATCTGCTTTCCTATCCTCAACAGATTAAATATTGATAATGCAGGAGTGGAGGGGAGTTTGTGGTTGATGCTAGCTGCCAGTAGCCTGACACAGGGAGAAGACAGAGCTGATAGAGCTCTAATAGAGCATCTAGGCAATGGGGGCACTAGGCCTGCTGGTTAGGAAATGGGCAAAATTTCTGGGAGGAAGGGTTTGATTCACTTGAACATTCTCAAAGGATGAAATTGTTGAGACTCAGTGACAAGGTGATATGGATCCAATAGGAGACTGACAGTAATAGAAATTCATTAGTTTGTTATATAATGCAAGTTGCTTTTTAAATTATTGTTTCCCTATAAACTTTACCACCATGTATTTGTGAACATTCTGAGTGAACTAATACTGCCTGATGTTTTCTAAAAAGCACTTTTGACACGACGAATTAGCTAACTCTTTCTTAAAAGATAATGAGAAGATGAGAACTTGTATTTCTCATAGAGCAAAATAGAACCATCACAAGTGTATCCATTATAAACCACTGAGGTACGAATTTAGGAAAAATTAGGCTGAATATGGGGCTTCCCAGGTGCTCAGTGGGTAATGAATCCTCCTTCAATGTAGGAGATGTGAGTTTGATCCCTGGGTTGGGAAGACCTTCTGGAGGAGGAAATAGCAAACATAGCAACCCACTCCACTATTCTTGCCTGGAGAATGCTATGGACAGAGGATACATTCCATGGGGTCACAAAGAACCTGAAGCAACTGAGCACACAGGCTGAATCTGGGGCTGCTGTCCATGGGGTCACAAAGAGTCAGACATGACTGAGCAACTAAGCACAGCCCAGGCGGCACTAGTGGTAAAGAATCTGCCTGCCAAGGCATGAGATGTAAGAGATGGGGGTTCGATCCCTGAGTCAGAAAGATCACATGGAGGAGGGCACAGCAACCCATTCCAGAGTTCTTGCCTGGAGAATCCCATTGACAGAGGAGCCTGGAGGGCTATGGCTCATAGGAGCGAAAAGAGTCGGACATGACTTAGGCGGCTTAGCACACACACAGGCTGAATATGGAATACTATCTTAACTTTCTGCAACCCCCCTGAACTGTCACCAGAGTTCTTAATTCAAATAAGTACTCCTGATCTAAAAATATGCTAGCCCAAGAAACTGAATGATTACCCCTCAGCTGAAAGCATATTTAGTGACCTGAGATAGGAGAAATTTCATTTCAGTCAAGCAAATGGTTTTGGTTTTCCAACCAAGGGAAAGCTTCATCATATAAGAGCCATCATTATAATGGAATATGACTTATTTTTTTTTTTTAAGATGTGTTTTAACATAGACCTCTAATAAGGGCTATTTTTCATAGCAGTCACCGTGGTAGAAACTTACTCCAGGGATACTGTGATTACTTGAAAGTTGGGGCCATTGCCTTTAGAATTAGTTTCTGAAAAGAAAAAAAAAAAAAACAGCCTTTTTGCTTCATAGCTACCCTTTCTCTACCACCACATGCTGCTGTTTACCCTACTGTGAATGTGCCTCACTTACACTGATTAACAAAAAGCCTCCTCCTGGATTTGGTATCATGGTCTACTTATCCTGAGCTTTGCTCACGGTTGGGGGTTGGAGAGGGTTTATGGGATTTAAGAGAGTCTATTTTTGACCACTGAATCTGTGTGGCATACCAAATTCCTTTGGCCATAAAGCAATATAAAATTGAGATTACCAAGGCCCTAAACCCAGGACCAGAGAATAAAAATTCTCCGTAACAAAGAGGACTTTTAGGAATCATTTTTGTCTAAAGTTTGCGTGCTTCTGTGTTTCTGGCTTGGCTCTTAATTGACCTGCTTTTCCAGTACATGGTGCCTAGAATCCCTGAGGGAGAACATTGTCCTTACCAGGACAGTTGTCATAGAGTTTCAAAGTAAATAAAGTATAATGAGTTAAATTTGAGCACCTAGTTAGGGTTCTATGTACCCTGTGGGTCTTCAGTAAGAATTTCCTAATTATGTCTGACTCACTTTCAGTGTGAATAAACCACATACATGCTGCTATTAAAATAAAACAACCAACACAAATACTTTCTACCTTCCTGGAAGTAAAAAAGCGAACTTGCAGAATCACTCTCACCCTTCCTAATCCCCTCTCTGGGTAAACCAATTCAAAGGAAGAAAAGAATACAAAGGGAAAGTGACTGTAAGAAAAACAATTAGCCACTGCAGTCTGCAAAGCCTGTAACGTTATCTAGAAAGATAGCATGGCCATTGTTCAGGCTGCCAGAGCCCTGCATGTTTGCTAGCTCACCCGAGGTCCTGGGAGAATAATAAACTAAGCAGATTAGATTGTAGACTGATGCCTCAATGCCACCACCACCTCACACAACAAGCAGACTGTTCTAAGCATCTGAACACACGCAGGCAGGTAAACCCAGAGAATGGGCACTCCATGTTGGCGGGAGGGGAAGAGGCTGCCAACAAACAGGGCCTGTTTATTATTTAACAGTTGGTACTGCTAGAGGCCTGGCACCACTATAGAGCGCTCTCTGTTTCAGTGCAAGTCAGCCTGATTACGAGAGCGTGTGAGCCAAATCGTGTTTACCATAGTCCGTGAGAACCTCAGTGCCCCCAACAGACATGGAAATTCTTACAACAGCTCTCATCCAAACAGAGAACATAGCTCCTGAGATGGAGGTAAAAGGCTTTGTGTGCTTAAATCTTGTCTGATCATCTGCTCAGTGTCTCTACTTGTACTTGCTTTTCCTCTGATTAAGACTAGTCATTCCTCTTCAATGACATGTGACTCTGCTTTTGGTTACTCTCCTTTGGGACCTAAATCAACCAAATAATGTGTGAATCGCCCATCTACTAATAGTGCTCAGGCTAGCCGGCATGCTTTGGCTTTCCAGCAAATGAATTTGCTGCACATGACGCCTACCTCCTGATTCGCCAGGACTGCCTCTGCAGCAAGTCTTCTCTGCCAATGTGGTCCACAGGTGGATGCCTGCCTACAAATCCAATCAGCTGGATAATGTGCAACTATCACAAGAGAGGACCTTAATAACAAAGAGCCCTGCTTAGATGGGTCACCCCATTAACTTTGATTTGATTATTCTGCCCCACCAGAACACTTGGCTTTACAACCACAGATGGCACCAGCTCAACATAAAACCTGTAGAGAAAGTAGTCATGTTGGGTTCATAGATTTTCAAAATATTAAATATGATATAAAAATAAAAATGGTAAGTATTGAGATAGTCTCTGGCTCCTTAGGAAAGCACTAATTATTTTTAATAAATAAAAAAGGTCAGACTTTGATGCTGGGAAAGATTGAGGGCAGGAGGAGAAGGGGCAACAGAGGATGAGATGGTTAGATAGCATCACCGACTCAATGGTCGAGTTTGAGCAAACTCTGGGAAATAGTGAAGGACAGGGAAGCCTGGCGTGCTGCAGTCCATGGGGTCACAACAATAACAGAGCACATGAGACAATTATATTAATTAGGCAACACAGGTCATCTAATCATTTCCTTTGAAATTTAACATAAATCAACCACTCTTTTAAGTGTAAGAATCTTGGCTTTTATCTTCAATATACACCAATCTTCAATATATACAATATATATCAAGCTTTTGATACCATGCATTCTATACATTTTTAAATAAATTTGAGATAAAATGGGCTCAATGTAAACTAATTCAATATTTTGAAACTTAACTGTACCTTGGATACTTTCCCTATGATCATGAGTAAATCACCAAAATGCTGTCTACCAATGAAGAGAGAGGCACAATAAAACATAATGTCTTACCTGAAACAATGTATATTAATTTTTCTGTTTTGTAATTGACAATTGATTTACATACTGAAATATCAAAATGTTTTTTATTTTTCATTAATAATCTGTGTGTTTTTCCTTATTAATCTCTCAAGTTTAAATGCCACTCAAAGAAAATAATATATGTTAAGTATAGCTGAATAAAGTTAATTTTATATTTTTCATTTTATTATGTATTCAAAGAAAGTACTTGTCCATAGGTCAAAGGTCAGATACACATACATAGTAAAGAAAGCTACAACAACAGAGCAGGTATGGAAAAATAATTTCCTGGTTTAGCATAAAGTTAATTACTAATTTAAAATTTAATCATTTCTTCTACTGATTAGAGATACTTCATAGACAGCCCCAAATTAAGGAAGTTAATTCTAAAATCAAGGGGCTTCTCTCAAAGCATCCTGCATACAATAATGCTCATAAATGCTAGTTAACAGCAAAGCAATGGGTCCAATTATAGGTTCACAAAAGGAAAAGTGCTATTTCAGTCATGACAAAAATATGAACCAGGATTTTTCACAATGAGTAGATTAAAGATGAGTGACACGTATTTATCTTTGCACAAAATACTCACAACTAGGCAGAGACATTAGTAACAGTTCCTATGGTTGACAGATGACTATGTGCTAGATACTCCTTTAAGACCTTTATATGAATGCACTCATTTAATCCTCACAACTGAATAAACATGTACTACTATTTCCACCACTTTACAGATGAGGAAATTGAGGCACAGTGAGATTAAGTAACTTGTCTGAGGCAGGCTCTAATAGCACTGATCCGTCCATCTGAGGTCTGTATTTAATTTAAAGCTACATGGTCCCAGAGGCCTGTAAAATGTTAGTGCTAAAGCAATTTAAAAATATCTAGTGCATGGTTCCAGAGAAGGCAATGGCACCCCCAGTCCAGTACTCTTGCCTAGAAAATCCACTGCACGGAGGAGCCTGGTGGGCTGCAGTCCATGGGGTCACTAAGAGTCGGACACGATTGAGTGACTTCACTTTCACTTTTCACTTTCATGCATTGGAGAAGGAAATGGCAACCCATTCCAGTGTTCTTGCCTGGAGAATCCCAGGGACAGGGGATCCTGGTGGGCTGCCATCTATGGGGTCACACAGGCGGACACGACTGAAGCAACTTAGCAGCAGCAGTTCATGGTTCTAGAATTCCAGGTTGGAAAGGAGGTTTGGGAAGATTGTGAAGCCTCAAAATTTTGTAAATAGATAGACTTTTCTGAGAAAAGAATATGGACTATGAAACTAGTCTAAATTTCTCAAGTGAGAGATTAAAGAAATAAAGCTACTCATATAAATGTCGTATTGTAGTTAGTCCCTCACATTTGAACCTTCAGGTTGCAAACTTTCAAAGATGCAGTTGTGCATTCCATCAAGGTAGGTGTGAGTGGAATTGCAGCTTGCCCTCTGTCTCCTATTGCTGACAATCCTCCAGCTCAACCATGTCCCACCTTCTCTCCCTCCTCCAGTCAGTAACTCTTCTTGCCTGAACATGTGATGCCAGCCATTGTACTGTACTACTATACTTTTCAAGGTACTGTACTGGAAGATTAAAAATGTTTTCTTTATTTTTTGTGTTTGTTTGTTTTTTTACATATTATTTGTGTGAAAAGTATTACAAACCTCTTACAGTGCAGTACTATATAACCAATTGTGTTAGCTGGGTATTTAGGTTTGCTGGACTTATGAACAAATTGGACTTATGAATGTGCTCTCGGAACAGAACTCATTTGTATGTTGGGAACTTGAACGAGAAAAAAAGTAGAAGAATGCAGCCTGGAAACCAGAGCTCCTTTCAGTATCTTCTCAACCCTAACTCCCTCAGCTGACTTGGCTTTCCATGGCAGTAGAAACCTGAGAGAAGGACACAGAGACTTGACCTCTGCCAGTTCCCTATCACTCACTAAAGCAAAGGAAGGAGACAAGAACAGAAACTCTCGTGGAGTCTGCTCTTGGATAGTTAGAGCTAATGGGGAAAAGGTGAGGGAACACTTACGAGATACAAATTTAAGAATTCTTGAAATTTCTTTTTATTTCTCTTGGATCTCATAATGGTAATCTATATTTACACAGAAAACACCTATTGTGTCCAAGTTTTTCAAATTTATGTGTTAAGTATTCATAGTCATTATTTTAACTTCTTCTATTTCTATGATTACTCCCCTTCCTGTATTTCTAACTTTCTGTATTTGTGGGCTTTCTCATTTGGTGATTAAATCATGTAATGTTGACTTGGTCTTTCCAGGTGGAGCTAATGGTAAACAACCCACCTACCGATGCAGGAGACATAAGAGACACAGGTTTGATCCCTAGGTTGGGAAGATCCCCTGGAGGAGGGCATGGCAACCCGCTCCAGCATTTTTGATGGGAGAATTCCATGGACAGAGGAATCTGGCAGGCTACATTCCACAGAGTCGCAAAGAGTAGGACACGGCTAAAGGACTGAAGGGACTTAGCACATATGCATGCAATGCTGATTTATTTCTTGTCATTCTCTTTGTAAAATACAATTCATGTTTCTCTTTATTGTCTAATTCATTAATTTCTGATTTTTTAATCATTCTTTTCCTTCTACTTTGCATATTTTTTTCTTTTAACAAACTTCCTGAGATGAATGCTAGTATGTTTATAATTATTCTTCCTCATAATATTAATATTTAAAGCCACGGACTTTCCTCTGAACATCCCTCTTTAATTAAAAAAATAGATTTTAAAAGTTTAAATTTTACCAAGAGATAATACTTTTAATTGTTTCTTTAATATTAATCTCTAAATCATTATGTTATGATTGAATATAGCCTGAATTTTCTCAACTGTCCTTCAGGCATAATAGTTTTTCTTCTTTGTTCTTTTAACATGGCTAAATGTATTAGTAGACTTCCTAAAAATAAACTGTGTTTTTAACAGATGACTTTTTAGTCTCATATTTATTGCTTTAAAATAAAATATATTCTTGACCTTAAATCTGCCACCTTATTTTATATTATTTGAAAATCATTTCTTTTCTCTGATTTACTTTATTAATATGTTTTCTTCCACATTAATAGTTTGGAAGATTTTTCTCAGTTTTTTAATTCTCCTATTGAAGTGTTTCTCAAACTTATAGGCTTTATTTTAAATGTAGGTTCCATGTCTCATCCCTCTCCACCAAAAAAATTCAGTAGGTCTGGATTGAGATACTGAGTATTTTTAAAAAGGCTTTATAATACACATTCTGATGGTCTGATGAGCACATCTTGAGCAAACTGTTCTAATGGTTAACTTTATACATTTTAATAATGGAGATAAAGTCTTTTTATTCCATGACTTTATAATACAAATTTGGTTTAACTAAAAAATTATTCTAAAAATCATGAAAGCACTCTACTATATTCCTTTTACCCTTCTCTCTCTCTTTCTTCTTATGGCTGGACTTTGATTAAATTTTTACCTTTAATTATTATTATTATTATTTTTATAGCTTTATAATGCATCTACAGGGGCTTCCCAGGTAGCTCAGTGGTAAAGAACGTGTTTGCAAATGCAGGAGAGACAAGTTCGATCCCCTAGTCAGGAAGATCCCCTGGAGAGGAAAATGGCAACCTGTTCCAGTATTCTTGCCTGGGAAGTCCCATGGACAGATGAGCCTGGTGGGCTATAGTCCATGGGGTTGCAAAGAAATGGACATAACTTAGTGACTAAACAACAATGCATGCACATCTCTGTTACTAGGTTTGCTAAATTTGGGCAGTATTGACCCCTCGTTCCCAGCTTTTAAACACAGGTGAATTAATCTAACTTGCCTCATTATTTCCTCTTTACCTTTCAAACCTCTTAGGTTGTCATGTTATTATTTTTATATCATCAAGGTTTATACCATTTATATTCTATTATGTAACATCTTCTCTTCCTTACCTGCTTCGTTTAGTCATAAATCTATTTTTAAGTTGATCTGAGATTCACTAATGTTTATTTTATAATGGCTTCTCTTAATATTTTGGTAGCCTAAACTCATCATTAAACATTTCACTTTGTCTTATTTGTTTACCAGAATAGTTCACGGTGCTATGAATACTTGCATTTCAAAATTTTGAGGCAAATTAAATCTCTCCCCTTTTGATAGTTTATAATACATGCTTTCCAGATGTCTTTCTTCAGCCATAAAGTTCTGTAATTTCAACAACATAGACATCAGTGCTTACTGCTCATCACCATGAATTTCCTAGGATATAGTGTGCCTTGTTCCACATAAAAATTCAGGACAATTTCCAGAAAATTTTTATTCTATTACACATTGAAATTGTTTTCCATTCATTCTGTTCCTTTTCCCTTCACAAATACCAGTTGTCCCTATATTTATTTTGCCTTCCAAAGGTATAACATTAAACTGTATTTATTCAATTTAAACAGATAATACCTTTACATGACTTCAGAATACAAATGTGTGAAATGATACACAGTAAAAGGTCTACCTTTTATCCTTTTTCCATTCACCCAGTTCTTATACAGTCTTATAACATGTAACTACTGCTATTAATTTGCTTGCTTTTTAAAAACAGGTATGCCAGTAAAAAACAACAATACTCACATTCTTCTCTTCATATGTATAGCTTTATACAATACATGCTGATCTACACCTTGCATTTTTCACTTAAAATATGTACATTGAATGAATATTCAATAGTTCATTAACAGAATGCTCTACTGACAAGCATTTAGATTGTTTCCTATATATACCCAACGACAAACAATGCTGTAGTAATTAGTCTTGTGTATATATTATTTTGGGTTTCCCTGGTAGCTCAGTGGGAAAGAACCCACCCGCATTGCAGGAGATGCAGGTTCCATCTTTGGGTTAGGAAGATGCCCTGGAGAAGGAAATGGCAAAATGCCAACCCCCTACAGTATTCTTGCCTAGGAAATCTCATGGACAGCCGAGCCTGGTGAGCTATGGTCCATGGGGTCACAGAGAGTTGGATTCGACTTAGAGACTAAATAACAACAACAACATATATTATTTTATTTATGGAATAAGTTCTTAAAATCAGAGTTGATGGGTTAGAGAGCATATGTACTTGGCATTTTGGTAGATATTATAAAATTTATTCTCCATTTGAAGTTGTTTATTTTTGGCCTTTTGATAGTTGAAAATGCATCTTGGTGTTTTTCTTATTTGCATTTCTCTTATCATGAATATTTTAATCTTTATTTATCTTATTGAGTTGAATATATGTTAATATGTTTAAGGGCCATTTGAATGTTTTGTGCCAGTTTTCCTATTGAGTTGTTGGTCTTCTTTCTTATCAATTTGCAGGAGTTCTGATTTATTAGGGAGATTATATTTTTATTTGAGATATGAGTTGCCAATCATAATTATCACTTTCTCACATCATTTGAAAAGTACTTTTAAGGTTTTTTTTTTTTTCTCATTCACAATTCTAGTGATATTATTAGAACTTCTTTCCTTCTGCTACTTTCTATATCTAATATGGCTTTTAGTTCTGTTACAGCACTCTTTCTGTTGTCTTACCTCTTTAATCCTGTATCTCTAATCTATGACCTCTTATTTTTATAAAGCTACAGTTTCTTCTATTTCTTTGCTATTATGAGGAAAGGATATTGTTTTCAAGTACAACTCTTTTACTGGTATATGTCTTGATCTTCTATTCCTTATGTCACTTTTGATTTAAATTAGCTATGAATGGGTTCATGCCGGTTCCTTTCTGATTATTCATCATCTTTCAGTCAGCCAATTTTATTAGCTGTTTGCTGAACAGGAGAGGCTGGAGGAGTGAAATGGGGCAGTATAGAGTTTCACCTTGTGCCATATTTGCTGCACATTATATCTTTTCTCTTCAGTTCTACTATGCACACTGTTCAAGGAATCTGCCTCTGCTCTGTAACTCCCCACTTGGGTTGATGGGAACCCTAAAGGACTTGCAAGAAGCCCTGTATGCCTCAGATCTTGCTGGTCATAATTAATGTTTGTTACTTTTCATAAATGTGTCAACATGGCAAAAGCTAATGTGGGTTACTATCTCCACCGTGCCACCCTTACATCCTATTTTGGTACATGTACAAGGCTGGTGCCAGCTTCTCTGTTGACCTGAGTTGTAGAAGAGGGCTCAAGCTGCATCCACAGACCACTGAGAGCCTAGATTTTCCTGTTTCATGTATATAGCATGTGTCTCTCAGAGTCATTCCAAATACTCTGGATGTTCTGGCTATCACATATGTTTAACATACTCTTGATATCCTGTTTGACTTGGTCTAAATTTCATAGTATTCCTTTGTGATTTGGGATTGTGTCTGTCTCCTAAGAAGACGGGTTTTAGGTGCCTCGTTTTTATTTGCTTATTTGTTTCATTGCTTACTAGTTTTTGTATAAGGAGGTATGAAGTAAAACTGCATTTACATTTTCATCTATGTCCTCTTAATTGGCAAACAGAGTACTTCACTTATTAGCACCTCTTCAACTCTTCCCTCAACTGATTGGACTTCCAGTCTCCAAAACTGGACAAATCCATTGTAAGGGGCCAACTAAGTATTTACATGAGTTGGTCGTTGTATGTATCCCCTTATAAGCATATTTGCAATAGAGGCATTTAAACCCTAAAGTTGAGACTTTCAGAGGAAGCTATGAAATGAAGCGAGACAGCATATTAAAGTGCAGAGACATTACTTTGCCAACAAAGGTCCGTCTAGTCAAGGCTATGGTTTTTCCAGTGGTCATGTATGGATGTGCAAGTTGGACGGTAAAGAAAGCTGAGTGCTGAAGGATTGATACTTTTGAACTGTGGTGCTGGAGGAGACTCTTGAGAGTCCCTTGGACTGCAAGGAGATCCAACCAGTCCATCCTAAAGGAGATCAGTCCTGAACTGAACTGATGAAATGAAGCTATAGATGTAGAATGACAAATAACATGGAAGATGTGGGGAAGAAGCTCAGTTCAGTTCAGTCGCTCAGTCGTGTCCAACTCTTTGTGACCCCATGGACTGCAGCACGCCAGGCCTCCTTGTCCATCACCAACTCCCGGAGTTTACTCAAACTCATGTCCATTGAGTCGGTGATGCCATCCAATCATCTCATCCTCTGTCGTCCCCTTCTCCTCCTGCCTTCAATCTTTCCCAGCATCAGGGTCTTTTCAAATGAGTCAGCTCTTCACATCAGGTGGCCGAAGTTTCGGCGTTTCAGCTTCAGCATCAGTCCTTCCAATGAATATTCAGAACTGATTTCCTTTAAGAGGGACTGGCTGGATCTCCTTGCAGTCCAAAGGACTCTCAAAAGTCTTCTCCAACACCACAGTTCAAAAGCATCAACTCTGCAATCAGCTTTCTTTACCGTCCAACTCGCACATCCATACATGACGCCTGGAAAAACCATAGCCTTGACTACACGGACCTTTGTTGACAAAGTAATGTCTCTGCTTTTTAATATGATATCTAAGTTGGTCATAACTTTCCTTCCATGGAGTAAGTGTCTTTTAATTTCATGGCTGCAGTCACCATCTGCAGTGATTTTGGAGCCCCCCAAAATAAAGTCTGCCACTATTTCCACTGTTTCCCCATCTATTTGCCATGAAGTGATGGGACCAGATATCATGATCCTAGTTTTCTGAATGTTGAGCTTTAAGCCAACTTTTTCACTCTCCTCTTTCACTTTAATCAAGAGGCTCTTAGTTCTTCTTCACTTTCTGCCATAAGGGTGGTGTCATCTGCATATCTGAGGTTATCGATCTTTCTCCCAGGAATCTTTATTTATTTATTAAGTTTATTTTCTCTCTCCCGGCAATCTTGACTCCAGCTTGTGCTTCATGCCCAGCATTTCTCATGATGTACTTTGCATATAAGTTAAATAAGCAGGGTGACAATATACAGCCTTGACGTACTCCTTTTCCTATTTGGAACCAGTCTGTTGTTCCACGTCCACTTCTAACTGTTGCTTCCTGACCTGCATACAGGTTTCTCAAGAGGCAGGTCAAGAGGTGGTCTGGTATTCCTATCTCTTTCAGAATTTTCCACAGTTTATTGTGATCCCCACAGTCAAAGGCTTTGGCATAGTCAATAAAGCAGAAACAGATGTTTTTCTAGAACACTTGCTTTTTCAATGATCCAGCAGATATTGGCAATTTGATCCCTGGTTCCTCTGCCTTTCCTAAAACCAGCTTGAAGAAGTTACAAGGCTGCAATTAGCATCTGAAAAATTACCTGAAGTGAGGGACTGATAGATATGTTTGAGTTGCTTTAATCTCTAGAATTTGCTACTACAATGCCTCATTTTCTCTACATCAGGAGAATAATATGAGAGAGTAAGTAAATTTTCTAGTTAACTCTTTAAACAATTTTCTTTTAAACATTAAGGTAGAAA
This sequence comes from Ovis canadensis, assembly GCF_042477335.2. Classification (NCBI taxonomy): domain Eukaryota; kingdom Metazoa; phylum Chordata; class Mammalia; order Artiodactyla; family Bovidae; genus Ovis; species Ovis canadensis. The sequence goes on from NC_091245.1 coordinate 182,836,658, forward strand.
TCTTTATTTCCAGTTTCTAAAGAAATGATATGATGAAAGTATACTGGCATGAGAAATTCTGAATTCTTAAACTCTGCCTGCCATGTACTATCAATAAAATTTTGGCAAATTGTTTAACCTACTCAAGCCTCAGTTCTCCCATCTGTAAAATTGGAACAGAGATACTCTTTTTTAAAAAACCATAAATAGCAAAGATCAAAATGCTTTGTAAACTAATAAACAACCAGAAGAACAAAAGGTTCATAATAATAAAGGATGACTGAGATAAAAATAAGGTATTACGATACTGTCAAAGATAATATGAAAACAAGGTGGCCATTTATCCTATAAACATGATGTGCTTTGTGACTTTTTTGTGTGTGTTTTCTCATTGTTCAGCTAGGCTTTGAACTGCCATTTCACTTCTCATTGCTTTCAGTGACCCTGCCTCTAGGAATAAAACTTTCTCTCTGCTTCCTCTTCCACAGTACGTTTATATAGTCATTGTGTACTTTTTTTAAATTGCTCAAATCTGCTGTGAACAATGGCATACAGTAATGAAAAGAGAAACTCTGAAGTCAGATAGACCTGGTTTGAATCCTGGCTCTCTGTCCTTGTGCGCTTCATTTAATATCCCCGAATCTATTCCCTCATTCATAAAATGAGTTATAAGTATAGTTATGAGAAAACAAATTGTATAATATCTATGTAATGTTTGGTACCTAGTATGGATTTTAAAATCAGAGATACTCTGAAGAGCTATCTAATGGGTAAAGCTCTTGGATTTCATGAAATCTCATTTGCCTTCCTAAAAGCATATTTTGCTTATTTCTATGTTTCTTTAATTGAGGTTTTAAGACATTCAACAACTGATATATTACAATACTTTGATCAATAGCTTATTTTTGCATGAACTATTTTACTTTTTTATAAATGCTACCATAGAATCTACTTTTCCATAAGATCTACTCTTTGTTGATATCCTTGACTAATCTTATAGTTCCAACAGTTTCTCTGTTTCAATTAAGACCTTTTTGTCTTAATTAACTTTTTTCTCTCTTGTAAAATAATATATTCCAATCATAAACTTTCAGGACAGAGACCATATTATCTCTGTTCACAGTGCTCTAAATATTAAGTAAAATCTGTACCAGTATTAAGTAGTGATTATGCATGTGAATATTATAGATTCCATGAATTTACCCACTCTGCCTGAACTCATTCGTAGAAGATCACAGAATATTATTACATGGCACTTACATAATCCTTTATCATTTTGCAAACATCCCATAATCATTTAATGGAAGTCTTCAAAACACTAGAATAGGCTGATCTTGTTATTACTGTTGCTGAGAAGAGGAAATAAAGATGAAATGATGAAAACTTGTCAGATATCACATCTCCTACTACCAGGAAAAACAGGATTAGCACTCAGTCTCTTATTCTCTGATCTGCTGATATCCATTGAGCTAGAGTTATCTTAGCATCAGAGGAAGAAATAAATCCATTCATTTCCAAGGATTATAATTTGGAAATGATCTGTTCAGTGTTAAAGTGGAGGTTCTCTTTATTTTCAAAATAAATAAAATGCAAATCCCAGTGATTCCTGGGACTTGGAGGTGGGAAGGGAGGCAAGAAAATAGCAATGTAGGGCCAGTGAGCAGGAAGGAAGTAAAAGAGATGAAAAAAAAAAAAAAAAACAAAACTGATGCTGGGTCCTCAGTCTATCATCATATGGGAGAAGTAGTTAAAAAGCCAGGCCACTGTCTTTTCTCATTGATGTTTCCTCCAGAACCTGTGGGAGAGGAAGAAATACTGCTGTGCCTTCATTCGGGGAGCAGCAGGACAAGGCAATGTCTCTGCAGCCAAAAGGATCCCTTCCTGACAGATGTGGGGTTAAGTACTAGAAAATTATTCCCTAAAATCACTATCATTTAGTCAGTCAAAACAAACAAGCAAACAAAAAACAGCTTCAAAGAGAAAAAAGGTAGAGAGATTAAATAACATATAAAATTTGATGTAACCATCTAGCATTTTTGTGGGTTTAGGGTAGAGAGTAGAAAACACCCTGAGTTGGGATTTAGAAGTCCTGGTTTTAGTTAGAGCAGTTACATATCTAACTGTGTGACTTCAAACAAGTGGCCTAAACTCTCTGGGCCTCTGATCCTTCATATTGAAAATGAGGGGCTTGGTTACTAAGTAATGTCTAAGAGTCGTTCTAGAGATCGAAATTTCCCAATTTACAATAGCAATAATTAACATTTTACAGTGCCTTTCCACCTACAAATGGTTTTCACATACATTATCTACTTTGATTCTTGTGCCAGATCTGAGGCAGTATTATGAGTATGCCCATTTTAGAGGAGAGATTTAGAAACCACAAATGGCAGAGTTGGCATTGAACAGACATTCCCGAGAAGAAAATACCCCTTCGGTAAAAGAACTAGCTAATGCTAACAAGGATAAGTAATGGCAGATAATCTAGGCTGTGAGCTCTTGTTTAGGGGGTGCCACAGAATTTCTGGATGCTGCACTGGGGCAATGATAATCTACCCTGTGGAATGTTATCTGATGATGTATTTATCAAAAAAAACTAATAAAAAGAAAATTAAAAAAAGATACAATAATTGTTACTGCACTACACCCTAATGAATTATTGTGTTCAAGGTTCCTACAAAAAGGAAAGTAATATTATACTCGGCTTATGTTTTAATTGATTTATTAATATTTTATCACAGGAATGTAATTTAAGCTCCTCATGATTTAGATCTCATAAACCTTTAGCATTTTGCAAATTCAAATTCCAATTTAAAGCCAGGGCGAGCAATTAACTTTTCTATCATCTTGTCAGGGGAGAAGGTTCGTGTTTAATTTGAGACAAAGTGACAGAAATATATATACACTGTATGTATTACTCCAATTTAATTTATGAGTCAGCACCATCCACCTTCAAAATGTAGATTTAATAGAAGGGGAGGAAGCAAAGGCCGTGCTGTCATGATACGGCTGTGATATCTGCCCTGAATTTCTTATACAAAAAAAAAGTCCCTGGTTTGTCGAGATACCAGCCTAGATGGATTGCAGGCCTATTTTCAATTCTTTTGTTTTAAATCCATTTGCTAATTCTTTGTTCATACAGCATACAATCTCACGCAGATCACAGGGAGCTCCTACCCCCGACTTCTACCTCTGCTCCTACCTCATTGTTGGTTTCATGTAGAGCTGCCCCTCTGGATTTACCCTAAAGCTAGCCAAGTGAGAAACATTGTGGAAAATACTGTCTTCAGTTCATTTCTTCGTCCCTGTTCTCACGTTTCAAAGCAAAAACCTCCCCAAAACTCTATATTCTAATTTACAGGATATACATGGCAAGTTAAAACCGTGGCACTTTCCAGTGATCCTTTACAGAATATTTAAGGACAGGATCAGAAGAAACGAGCTCAAACCGCAGAAGGTAGTCAGGTGAACAGAAGGGAAGTACTTCCCTTTGGTGGTTATTAAAGACTGGAACAGGGCTGCAGAGAGAGGTTAAGGAATTCTTCCTAGCTGTGTTATCCTATAATTCACCAAAGGCGCACAATGCTCTATGCTGATGAGATGAGTTACATGACATCTCCTCCCTGGTTCAATCAAAGGGAAGCAATTTACATCTCAAACCAGTTCTCTCATCAGTGAGACATAAAAACTGCAGAAAAGAGACACAGCAAATGCGCTTATTTATACAGCATCAACTCAGTTGCCACCGTTCTTTATTATTTTTCCTTCACTGCCTCCTCTCTTGTATGGTGGCCATTTTTAATAGGATGCCTTAAATTCTAAAGTGAGTAAAACACAAGAATAAGAACAATTCAGGACCAAAAGTAACTAAAGATTTCTCATGAATCTGACAATCACTGGCTCTTGTGGTACTGGGCCAGTCCCTTTGTTCTATTTAAAAATAAAACCGGGTTCCCTCTGCACAACACAAGAAGGGAATTTGAAGACAGCTAATGGAAAACTCTGGAAGGTAGCCTGGCAAATGTTTATTCACTTTCCAGGCGTACAAAGCTGTGCTACATAAGTGAATGCAGTGCATCTGTCAGAGAAAGGCTATGCTGAATGGGTGTGAGGTCTTCATTCATAAAACAAGCTTACTTTACTAACAGTCTCAATTAATCGTAGCTTAATTATGTCAGATGTTTTGCACTTACACACGAAAGTGAAAATCACCAAAAGTGCATTTACTGCACCTGCTTAAATGCAGTCATATCCCTAGAAACTATTCCAGTGAAGGGGAGACAGCTCCTACAGACATGGCTTTTAGGCATAATATGGGATTATGGCAGAGGGGTTTAAATACAGGAGGTAAAAATGGTAATCATATTCATCAAGTACACAAAGAAGTAAAAACAAGAAGCTCTAGATAATTCTTTTTAGTGGACTCACTAAAATAACAATAACAGCTTGATGAAGAGAACATGATTGTCAAAAGCTTGTCCATTTTACATTTTCTCTTTACATCATGCAATAAAAAGGAAGCACCTGCAGTTTCTACTTGTGGGTTTTTTTTTTCTTCTGATGTTAAAAGAAATCATGGGACATCGTATTTGCTCTAGGAACTCCTACTCTAGTCTCAAGCACACTCTCCTTCCTGTAAAGATACGTTTGAGCCCCCTAGGAATACCTGTGCAGTGCAAAGAGTTTCTACAGCCTACAAAGTACATTTTTCCTCCACACCCTTTTGCTTCATTCAAATACACCAGCCCTTTTTCATTTTGGACATTCAGCTAAAATCGACTTCTCTGTCATGAACCATTTTAGACAAATTATACCAAAATATGTTGTAATTTCCATTACTTGGTGGCCTCTATTTTACTGACCAACATCATCCCACTGTAGTTTCACTGTAGTGGTGTCCTGACTCTTACTAAAAAATTCTATTAACTACCCATCGTGGGTACTCAACATGCATTAGAAAGCCATACACTTAATTACGTTGGAGGGCTGGTGTGATCTCACATGAAACTTGAGCTATCTTTATTAAAAATAGAAATTGCATTTACTTAATGCTTCTTACGGTAAATCAGTCCATTTTAAACTTTCAAGATTGTATAATGAAACAAAACAACAGTTTTTAAAAAAACAGAAAACATCTAAACATTTTAGTAGAAGTATTTTACATGCCAACAGAAGCATTATCTCTCTCTTTTCCCTTTGAACATTTTTTCCTTCCTTTTCTTGCCTTTTTCCCCCTTCCCTTCCAAATCCCTCCTTCCCTTCCTCTTTTCTCTAATATGGAGGAGGTGACGGCAAACTTTGAGTAAGGACATAACATTATGTTTCAAAATTCATGTGCTTTCACTACCCCAAACACTGATTTAAACGAAGATTTTTGGTGACTTCTTACAACATTCTCTCTTTTTCCCTCAGAGTCCATAGATAGCCTTTGGGGATCAAGCTGTTTCCACACATTCCTATCATGGCCTCACTACACACTGTGGTTCGTGACATATCCTAACAAAGGTACTCTTTTACAAAAGACTGCAATAGCTAGTGAACAACTATTTTTTTCAATTACTTTTGTAAAGGCACAAAGTAAATGCCAGTGGAGTGTGTGCATAAATAATGTGAAGACTATACTTAACAACTACAATGTCACTAATAGGCATCATCTCCCCTGCTGGTCTACATATATAGATTCAAGTCTGAGGCTTTAAACTCTCTTACAGACAAAGTAGGGAGATGGACAAACACGTCTTTCGTGTTCCAATACCAAAGACAATATGGGAGAATAATCTCTTTCTACAGGTGTCTGTCACAATAAACACTCAATATACAAAATTCTGAAGTTATGACAAATGTATATGTTTTACAAAATGGTTTTTCACAGGCCTCTATTGATGAGATAGCAATTCGAAGTGCATCAAAAATTGTGGTTTAACTTTTTTATATTCATATACCTTTTAAAGAAAGATTGCTATCATATAAGAAATGTCAGTATTTTCAGATCAGAGATTTTCAGAAGAAGAGATTACAACATTACAACAGACACTCCTCATACTCATGCATCTAATAAGATCAGTTAAACCAGTGGGTAGGAGGTGCCTACAGGTGATTGTGAGGGCAGGTACTTTCGAAGTGGAGGAGGCTGAAAATAAAGTCACACAGTGCTGTGCTCTCATCTTTCTCCTTGCCCTCCCAGTCACCCTGCATCTCTCGCTCATGTGCTTTAACTGTCTTGTGGCATTCCTCTTGAAGCACTTTAGAAAACTTAGTCTTATGAAAGTAGATTCAGTCCTGTATCACCGACTGAAGGCATTTGCTCCATTAATGGTTTTACTGAAATCAAAAGTATCATGAATACACCTTAAAATTTAAGTCTGGGAATCATATTTTAAGGATGCCTTAAAGTCTTTTAGACCTACAGGTTGTATAGGACAAACATGTATACATCATATGAGCCAGTCTCTACCTGGCTCTCCAATATTTTGAAGGCTGTCAAAGTTCATAAAGCATTCTTTTCTTTTCCTTGGCATCCACTAGACTAAGTCTTACCTCAGGGCCTGAGGACATTTTTTTAACTATGCCTGGAATGTTCTTCCTCTGGAGTTTGGCTTGTTTGCTCTCCTCCTTTATTCCTGTCTCTACTCAAATACCATCATTTCAGGAGACCTACACCGACAATCATATTAAAACAGCTTCTCACCTTCATCCTACCTTAGCTTGATTTGTTTTTTTCATAAAAGATGCTTGCTCCTTGGAACAAAAGTTATGACAAACCTAAGCAGCTTATTAAAAAGCAGAGACATTACTTTGCCAGCAAAGGTCCGTATTATCAAAGCTATGATCTTTTCAGTAGTCATGCATAGATGTGAGAGTTGGACCATAAAGAAGGCTGAGCGCTGAAGAATTGATGCTTTTGAACTGTGGTTTTGGAAAAAATGCTTGAGAGTCCCTTGGACTGCAAGGACATCAAACCAGTCAATTGTAAAGGAAATCAGTCCTGAATATTCATTGGAGGGACTGATGCTAAAGCTGAAGCTCCAATACTTTGGCCACCTGATGTGAAGAACCAACTCATTAGAAAATACCCTGATGCTAGGAAAGATTAAAGGCAGGAAAAGAAGGGGAAAACAGAGGATGAGATGGTTGGATGGCATCACCAACTCAATGGACATGAGTTTGAGCAAATTCTGGGAGATGGTGAAGGACAGAGAAGCCTTGAGTGCTGCAGTCCATGAGGTCACAAAGAATTGGACACAACTGAACAAGAAATTCTTCCTTAAATTATATAATTACTTGCTTATTATCTGTCTTCCTCAATAAAATATGAGCTTTGTGACTCAAAGACTTTCATCTTACTCCCCATCACTTAGCACCACTAGCGACTGGAACTGTGTCTAACACATGGTAGCTGTTCACTATATATTTCTCAAAAGAGAAAACTTATGGCTAAGACACTGTCTCTTAAATTTCACAACTTAATTTCCATCTGCTGAGAAGAGAAGGTATCGTACAGTGACCTCTCACAATTTAGAGAAGGAAGAAGTCAACTTGGAAGAATCCTACTCTAGGAAGCGTGTGTTCAGACATAGCTTGAAATCAGCCTGTTGCTGTGGAGTGTTTATTTATTGTCTGCCATTTTAGCTAGACCACTGAATTGATGAAATTAACCAAGGACCTGATAGATCACAAGCACACAAACACCCCCCGCCCCGCCACCACCACCGAAAAAAAGGCAAACAAAACCTCTTCAAATCCTCCTTACTCTTGGAATTGGAGTACTTGCTACTTTACTCCATGCCAACAACAGCTAAAGAAGAGAGGCATAAATCAGGTGAATTTTGAAAGCTATTTCACTGAACCTGCCAGCTATCACTCATGTAAGAAAAGGCAATAATCCATCTATCCAGACTGGTGGGTCATAAGGTTCTAAGTGTCTGAAACTAGTTCACTTTTCACTTTCATGCATTGGAGAAGGAAATGGCAACCTACTCCAGTGTTCTTGACTGGAGAATCCCAGGGACGGGGGAGCCTGGTGGGCTGCCATCTATGGGGTTGCACAGAGTCAGACACGACTAAAGTGACTTAGCAGCAGCAGCAGGGATTCCTTAGGAGAAGGCAATGGCACCCCACTCCAGTGTTCTTGCCTGGTGAATCCCAGGGACGGGGGAGCCTTGTGGGCTGCCGTCTATGGGGTCGCACAGAGTCAGACATGACTGAAGTGACTTAGCAGCACCAGCAGCAGCAGGGATTCCTTGAAAATATTTTATATCACATAATAATGAAATGACATGATCTTTGTTTTTCCTTCAGATAAACATCAAACATTTGCTTTAAGATGGCATATAACTTTTAAAATACAAACACCAATTAAATGAGGTATTTTTTAATTAGAGAAAAAATGTCTATCATAATTTTAGTGGCAATAATAGTTCTGTACATTTCTCTTAGCAGTTTTAACCTCAGATTTCTAAGCACTATGCAAACATTAATTTACTAAGTTCTGCTGTATTCTCCATGTGAATTAGAATTTTATCATTTCTTTATTATTTTCAGATGAGAATCACACAGACAGGTCCATGAATTGCCAAGATCATATAGCAAGGACATTAAAGAAAAAAAGAGCAGGATTTTTCTGTTTTGAAAGCGGGTGCTCAGGGAAGAGTAAAGAAATATGATTTAAAAAAACACCTAAAATAGCACCTGTTTTTTCTTATCCAGTACTCTCATTCAAATTTGTTTTGGGAAGGAAAATAAAACAATAGCTCAGTTCAGAGGCTAAGGACTCTGATTAAACATACCTGAAACTAGTAGGGTGAATCTTTAAAAATAGTAGTTCTAAGTATAATAGTACTAAGTAGTTTTACTTAGTAGAACTAAGTAGTTCTAAGTTCTTTAAGCTATTATTAGTTCTTTACGTTCTTTAATATAGTTCTTTAAGCTATCTTTTAGCTATTATTATGTGCCTGGCACTGTCCTAAGAGCTAGTGGAAATAGGGAAACGTCACTTTTCACCATGGTATGCCCCAAGCCTAGAACTGTGACTGGGCCAGAGTGAATGCTGAATCAGTACTCATTGCTATACACATTTAAATGAGAGAAGCATTCTTGGTTCCAAATGACTAAACTGTATGAATTTTTAAACACAACCTGTTTGTAAGTTAGAAGCAGCCTATATGAATGCTTGCTCTTAAAAGTGGAGGAGAAAGGAAGAGATTTGATATGATCTGATGTGTAACTAAATCTAGGATAGCAGTGAGCCTCTTTACAATAGAATCCATTGATTTAACAAATATTTATTGAACACACACTATATTTCAGGTATTATAAGGGATTCTAGGAATAAATACAATGTCTTTTTGTTATGGAGCTTAAATTATTGCTTATGTATCTGAGAGGAGGGTATCTTTGTATTTATGCAATTATGAGGCAAGAAATTTAATAAACAAGTAATTCCTGTTTGTTTAGATTTACCATTTTATCATCCTAATTTGCCACTGCTTTGACAGTTCAGTCTCTTCCTGGGCATCTATGAGGAAACTGTAAAGAAATGTAGGTGTACTGATCATTTAAACTATATATTCATAAATTTGATGGTTAACTGACAATTACTTAGACAATGTGATCAATGTCTGAAGTTTAATTGAGGCATCAGAATGAGTTCTGAAAGGTCTTAGTTATCTATTTTAGTTACTCATATTGTCAATTCCCTAATTCTACCTATACAAATACACTCTAGAGCTTCCATTTGGACTGCATAAAATTGCATTTCAGTCAAAAGAAATTTAAAAGTACACAAAATATTAAAAGATAAAAAGGCCTCACAAACTCCCTGTAGAGGCTGGCAATCTTCTCTACGATCACCTTTGGGTGCTATCTCTTTTTTTACTACACAGACTCTCTTAGAACATAAATGACCCAAGTGTGGCTTGTTGATAAGTAAGCATAACTGCATTCATTTAACTCTGATAATCCACTAGAATTGTTCAGTTTTTAAAAAACAATCTCATTTCTTTTGCCTTCATTTTTAGGACAAAATATCAAGCCTTTCCAAATATTTCTGCTTATAAATGGACTCCTCAAGTTTGCTACGGAAGCTTCACTCTGTAAGTAAATCAATGAGATACAAGAAAATCTAAGTTTGATGTTTAATGGTGCTCAGATGGTAAAGAATCTGCCTGCAATGTGGGAGACCCAGGTTCAATTCCTGGGTCAAGGAGACCCCTGGAGAAGGGAATGGCAACCCATTCCAGTATCCTTGCCTAGAGAATTTCACGGATAGAGGAGCCTGGTGGGCCACAGTTCATGGACAGAGGAGCCTAGGTGGCTATAGTCCATAGGGTTGCAAAGAATTAGACATGACTGAGCAAATAATAAGTGCTAGCAGCCCAGTTAAGGTTATTTCTCCTCCAAAAATTGAACTGAAATACATATTTTGGCTGGGAGTTCAGCAATGCCAGGGAAACACTCTAAAAATCTGTTGGCAAAGGAAGAAAATTACAAATATGGTATAGAGGTATTTGATTTTTAGTATATTGAATTCAAGAACTTCAGATATGCTTTAACATGCTGGCTCTGTGCATTTGAAAAACTGAAATTTGATATCTAAAAATCACCCTTATATTCAGAATTACTCAACATTCCTTTTCTGTTTATACACCTCATTCAGTGATATGACAGCCCCAGGCATTCTACTACCAATCTCCTTGTACATGTCCATTGACATTGTCTCTATCAAATTTGATTCAATAAAATTAAATGAAATTAAATAAAACGGTCTTCTTGAACCTCGGTATTTCTCATCTCTTATTATATTGTATGTCTTATCATTTCTTATTTATTTAGCTGAGGCAAAAAGGTTTCCAGACTCAATTATACTTTTCCTCCTGGTTTTCTGTTTCTTAAGTATTTTTTCTCTGAGAAAGATTGTTCATGTCAATTGCCAAAAGAAAAGACAGAAAGAAAGAGAGAATCCTTATATAACTGTATGAAAATAAAATGAATATAATAATAAAGTAACTGCTATTGTATCTCAGAGACAACATTTCCATCTGATGTTTACCATAAAATTTTCATCTGATTCTAGTTTTCACATAATAACAAACACAAGTATTGCTTACTTTGAGAAGATTCTAAATTGCAGATGGTATATGGGTGGTAGGTAATAGGGGGAAATTGGGTAAGGAAGACAGATTTCTAGCTTTGGCTTCAAGAGTTAAATTATAAAAGGAAATAAGTAGTAAGTGTTGAAGATGATATGGAATTGGCTTACGATCTTCCCATCACTTTTAGACATGAGGGTAACCGTACATTTCCTCCCTTCATTTCCACACTCCCTTCAGCCTGCACCTGGATTCTATGCTTCCCCCTCAAACCTGCTGTTAATGTTAATTTTAACCTGATTTCATATGTTTATAAACATTTTGAGGGGGAATAAGAAACTCCAATACTTTGGCCACCTCATGTGAAGAGTTGACTCATTGGAAAAGACTGATGCTGGGAGGGATTGGGGGCTGGAGGAGAAAGGGATGACCGAGGATGAGATGACTGGATGGCACCACCAACTCGCTGGACATGAGTTTGAGTGAACTCTAGGAGTTGGTGATGGACAGGGAGGCCTGGCGTGCTGCAATTCATGGGGTCGCAAAGAGTCGGACACAACCGAGCAACTGAACTGAACTGAACTGAACTGAACTGAAGACACAATTGGTCTGACCGGGTGGCTCAGTATTAAAGAATCTGCCTGTGATGCAAAAGATGCAGGAGATGGTGCGGGTTTGATCCCTGGGTCAGGAAGATCCCCTGGAGAAAGGAAAGGTTACCCACTCCAGTATTCTTGCCTTGGAAAATCCCATGGACAGAGGAGCCTGCTGGGATACAGTGTGGCAACAGAGTCGGATACAACTGAAGCGACTGAGCAAGACACACAGTATGATTTTTCTCTGGAATTCTCTTTCTATAAGCAACAGCAAGGTAACAGTCAAACACTCATTAATCTCCTGGGAAGAAAATCAGTAAGTTTCTTATGTCCCTCATTTAGGATTAGTGTTTATTACAAATCATGCTGAAAGACCTCACACACAGCAAGCTGAAGTATGTGGCATGTAATCCATCACACAGAACGATCAAGGACTGAGTCAACACTTCTAGGGCTTCTACGTCCCTCAACTATGGGCATTTCCATGGTGTTCAGACATTCAAACAAACACATTTGTCTAAAAACAAACATATATGTAGGAAAACAGTTCTCCAGGGCTCTCGCCTTTTCAGCTGCTCTTGGTTGACAGATGAAAAGTCAGATACAACATCTTGAAATTCTGAGTCTTCTTGTCTTGAAACAGAAAGAGCTGTCCCAAGTAGTGAGTTGTTCATAGCTTCTATTAAATGGACAAAAGAGTCACAAAAAGAGGCCCTTGGGTTTTCATGCTGTAATGGTCTCCTTGATTTCCCTCTGACTCACACCCACTGGTTTCAACTTCATTTTGAGGATACATAAAATTATTCTGAAAGAAATCATCATTTTCACTCTCTCAAAAGAGTTTCCTAAGAAATTTGCTTCAAAACAAGGTGATCTGTAACACTAAGAATACACCAGTATCTTTCAATACGTCTTTAGAGTTCATAAATCTTACCTATTCAGGGATCAACTGATACAATTTGAGGGCAACTGAAGAAATCTCTCCACCATCTTCCTGTGTCTGAAATTCTATCATGTGAAATTTATACAGAAAGGCAGAAATCATTTGATTCTCTGTTACTCTGAGAAGGGTACCATTTTATTTTTATTTTAGAGATGAAGAAACCAAGGTACAGAGAAGTTAAGTAACTTGCCGAAAGTTTTTTGGTACGTCAAAGGGCCAGGATTTGAACCCACTGGTGTCCGATACCACGGCCTTAGCTGTTATATTATACTGATTCTCTGTGAAGTAGAGATTAGTAGAGAAGAATGTTTAAATGCATGATTTTAGAGTCAGACAGCATAAGCTCAAATCTTAATTTAACCACTTACTGGCTGTTTGAGCTTGGCCATGGAACTTAACCTCTATAAGCCTTTATTTCTTTGTGTGTATCAAATGTAGCTAGCCTTCACTAAGTAGTAAAGCTATGTCCTAGTCATCAAAGTGTTTTACATCTATTATCTCACTTAATTCATAATATCTCAACAAGGTATGAAGTATTATCATCCCCAGACTAGAGATGAGGAAACTGAGGTTAAGTAACTTGCCTACTGTTCTACTGTAAGTGTTGGAATCAGAATTTGACAAGGATAACCTCACTCAAGCTTCTCTGGTGGTTCAGACGTAAAGCGTCTGCCCACAGTGCGGGAGACCCGGATTCAATCCCTGGGTTGGGAAGATCCCGTGGAGAAGGAAATAGCAACCCACTCCAGTACTCTTGCCTGGAAAATTCCATGGACTGAGGAGCCTGATAGGCTACAGTCCATGGGTTCGCAAAGAGTCAGATACGACTGAGCGACTTCACTTTCACTTCCACTTTAACCTCATTCCAGAAACCAAGATGTTTAACCATTAAATCTGATCAAAATAATAAACAGCATTTACCTCATCAAGCTTTGGACTGTATTTTGGTCAGGACTAAATGGGGCTTCCTGGTGGATCAGATAGTAAAGAATTTGCCTGCATTGAGGAAGGCCAGAGATTGATTCCAGGGTTGAGAAGATCCCCTTAAGAAGGGAATGGATACCAACTCCAGTATTCTTGCCTGGAGAGTTCCATGGACAGAGAAGCCTGGGGGACTACAGTCCATGTAGTTGCAAAGAAGCAGACACAAATGAGCAACTAACACATACACACACACACACACACACATATATACATACCGCACACACATACATACCACACACACACACAAATGAGGCAAAGAATGTGTGATGGTTACTTGTATGTCAGCTTTACTGGGACACCAATGAAGAGATATTTGTCAAATATTTTCTAGGTATGTCAGTTCAGTTTAGTCATTCAGTCATGTCCAACTATTTGTAACCCCATGGAATGCCACACGCCAGCCTTACAAGTCTATCACCAACTCCCGGATGTCACTCAAACTCATGTCCATCTAGCCGGTGATGCCATCCAACCATCTCATCTTCTGTCATCCCCTTCTCCTCCTGCCTTCAATCTTTCCCAGCATCAGGGTCTTTTCCAATGAGTCAGTCCTTCCCATCAGATGGCCAAAGTATTGGAGTTTCAGCTTCAGCATAAGCCTTTCCAACGAATATTCAGGACTGATTTCCTTGAGCATTGACTGGTTTAATCTTCTTGCAGGCCAAGCGACTCTAAAGAGTCTTCTCCAACACCATAGTTCAAAAGCATCAATTCTCCTGCCATCAGCTTTCTTTATAGTCCAACTCTCACATCCATACATGACTATTGGAAAAAACATAGGTTTGATAATACAGACTTTGTTGGCAAAGTAATGTCTCTGCTTTTTAATATGCTATCTAGGTTGGTCATAATTTTTCTTTCAAGGAGCAAGTGTCTTTTAATTTAATGGCTGCAGTCACCATCTACAGCGATTTTGGAGCCCAAGAAAATAAACTCTGTCACTGTTTTCATTGTTTCCCCATCTATTTGCCATGAAGTCATGGGACTGGATGCCATGATGTTAGTTTTTCGAATGTTGAGTTTTAAGACAGATTTTTCACTCTCCTCTTTCACTTTCATCAAGAGGCTCTTTAGTTTCTCTTCACGTTCTGCCATAAGGGTGGTGTCATCTGCATATCTGAGGTTATTGATATTTCTCCCAGCAATCTTGATTCCAGCTTGTGCTTCACCCAGCCTGGCATATCACATGATGTACTCTGCCGAAAAATTGATGCTTTTGAACTGTGGTGTTGGAGAAGACTCTTGAGAGTCCCTTGGACTGCAAGGAGATCCAACTAGTCTATTCTAAAGGAGATCAGTCCTGGGTGTTCTTTGGAAGGAAAGATGCTAAAGCTGAAACTCCAGTACTTTGGCCACCTCATGCAAAGAGTTGACTCATTGGAAAGGATTCTGATGTTGGGAGGGATTGGGGGCAGGAGGAGAAGGGGAAGACAGCGGATGAGATCGCTGGATGGCATCACTGACTCGATGAACATGAGTCTGAGTGAACTCCGGGAGTTGGTGATGGACAGGGAGGCCTGGCATGCTGCAATTCATGGGGTCGCAAAGAGTCGGACATGACTGAGCAACTGAACTGAATGGAACTCTGCATATAAGTTAAAGAAGCAGGGTGACAATATACATTCTTGACATACTCCTTTCTCAATTTGGAAGACATCTGTTGTTCCACACCCAGTTCTAACTGTTGCTTCTTGACCTGCATACAGATTTCTCAAGAAGAAGGTAAGGTGGTCTGGTATTCCCATCTCTTTAAGTAAGAATTTTCCACAGTTTGTTGTGATCCACACAGTCAAAGGCTTTGGCTTAGTCAATGAAGCAGAAGTAGATGTTTTTCTGAAACTCTCTTGCTTTTTCTATGATCCAATGGATGTTGGCAATTTGATTTCTGGTTCCTCAGCCTTCCAGCGTGAACATCTGGAAGTTCATGGTTCAGGTACTGTTGAAGCCTCACTTGAAGTATTTTGAGAATTACTTGCCAAGCGTGTGAGATGAGCACAATTTTACAGTAGTTTGAACATTCTTTGGCACTGCCCTTCTTTGTGACTAGAATGAAAACTGACCTTTTCCAGTCCTGTGGCCACTGCTGAGTTTTCCAAATTAGCTGGCATATTGACTGCATATTTTACAGAGTAATCTTTTAGGATTTGAAATAGCTCAACTGGAATTCCATCACCTCCACTATCTTTGTTCATAGTGATGCTTTCTAAGGCCCACTTGACTTCACATTCCAGGATGTATGGCTCTAGATGAGTGATCATATCATCTTGGTTATCTCGGTCATGAAGATTTTTTTAAATAGTTCTTCTGTGTATTCTTGCCACGTCTTCTTAATATCTTCTGCTTCTGTAAGGTCCATACCATTTCTGTCCTTTATTGTGCCCATATTTGCATGAAATGTTCCATTTGTATCTCTAATTTTCTTGAAGAGATCTCTAGTCTTTCCCATTTTCTTTGCACTGATCACTGAGGAAGGCTCTCTTATTTCTCCCTGCTATTCTTTGGAACTTTGAGTCAAATGGGTATCTTGTTCCTTTTCTCCTCTGCCTTTAGCTTCTCTTCTTTTCTCAGCTATTTGTAAGGCCACCTCAGACAACCATTTTGCCTTTTACATTTCTTTTTCTTGGGGATGGTCTTGATCACTGCCTCCTGGATGATGTCACAAACCTCCATCCATAGTTCTTCAGGCACTCTATCAGATCTAATCCCTTGACTCTATTTGTCACTTCCACTATATAATCATAAGGGATATGATTTAGTTCATACCTGAATGGTCTAGTGGTTCTCCCTACTTTCTTCAATTTCAATCTGAATTTGGCAATAAGGAGTTCACGATCTGAGCCACAGTCAGCTCCTGGTCTTGTTTTTTCTGTCTGTATAGAGCTTCTCCATCTTTGGCTGCAAAGAATATAATCACCGTATTGACCATCTGGTGATGCCCATGTATAGAGTCTTCTCTTGTGTTGTTGGAAGAGGGTGTTTGCTATGATCAGTGCATTCTCTTGGCAAAACTCTGTTAGTCTTTGCCCTGCTTCATTTTGTACTCCAACGCCAATTTTGCCTTTTACTCCAGATATCTCCTGATTTTCTACTTTTGCATTTCAATCCCCTATAATCAAAAGCACATCCTTGGGGTATGTTAGTTCTAGAAGGTCTTGTAGGTCTTCATAGAGCCATTCAACCTCAGCTTCTTTAGCACTACTGGTTGGGGCACAGACTTGGATTATTGGAAACAAACAGAGATCATTCTGTAATTTTGGAGATTATACTGAAATATTGCATTACAAACTCTTTTGTTGACTATGAGGGCTACTCAATTTTTTCTAAGGGATTCTTGCCCACAGTAGTAGATATAATGGTCATCTGAGTCCCATTCCAGTCCATTTTAGTTCACCGATTCCTAAAATGTCGATGTTCACTCTTGCCATCTCCTGTCTGACCACTTCTAATTTACCTTGATTCATGAACCTAACATTCCAGGTTCCTACGCACTATTGCTCTTAACAACATTGGACTTACTTCCATCACCAGTAACATCCACAACTGGACGTTGTTTTTGCTTTGGTTCTGTCTCCTTATTCTTTCTGGAATTATTTCTCCACTCTTCTCCAGTAGCATACTGGACACCTACCAGCCTGGGAAGTTCATCTTTCAGTGTCATATTTTTTTTTTCCTTTTCATACTGTTCATGGGGTTTTCAAGATAAGAATACTGACATGCTAGGTATATCTGTGAGGGTATTTTTTGATGATATTAACATTAGAATCTACAGACTGAGTAAAACAAATTAATCTCCCTGTAAAACAGATTAATCTCCCTATTAGGATTGGCCCCATCCAATCAGTTGAAAGCCCATCATAACAGGGAATTCCTCCTACTTGCCTATATTTGAGCTGGCACATTAGTTTTCTTCCTGCCTTTGGACTTGAACTGAGACATTGGCTCTTCCTGGGTTCAACCTACCAGCCTTTTGATTAGAACTATACCATCAGCTCTCCTAGTTCTCAACCTTGAAACTATACTCCAACCACATCATCAGTTCTCTTAGGTCTACAGCTTGACAATTTCACATCTTGGGACTTGTCAGCTGTAATAATTGTGTGAACTAATTCCTTGTAATAAATGTGTGCATGTATAAATACACAGTTAGTTGGATACATATAGAGATCTATCTTGGAGAAGGCAATGGCACCCCACTCCAGTACTCTTGCCTGGAAAATCTCATGGATGGAGGAGCCTGGTAGGCTGCAGTCCATGGGGTCGTTACGAGTCAGACACGACTGAGCGACTTCACTTTCACTTTTCACTTTCATGCATTGGAAAAGGAAACGGCAACCCACTCCAGTGTTCTTGCCTGGAGAATCCCAGGGACAGGGGAGTGTGGTAGGCTGCTGTCTATGGGGTTGCACAGAGTTGGACACAACTGAAGTGACTTAGCAGCAGTAGCAGCAGAGATCTATCTGTCTATCTATACATCCTATTGGGTTTTTTCTTCTGGAGAACTCTAACAAATACAGTATGTAAAGTACCTTAAATAGTCATACAGAAATGGTCAATAATTGCTTTTCAAATTGCTATCTTAAGAAAAGCCAACAGAAAAGAAATTACAGGATGGCAAAGTCTCCTTCAATAATAAAAGTAGATAAATCTAGAGGAGGAGAATAAGTAATTTGTAGGCGATAGGTTCTTAAGAAAGGAGGGGAAAATTAAAAAAAAAAACAAACACACAATCTCCAGCTAAGTCAGATGATTAGTTTCTTTATGTAAAATAAAAGATGGTAGAAAAACTGAACATCTAGAATAAAAGCTACTCTAATCCTCCCCTATATTGACCTTAAAGGAACTTTGGTTCTTTAACATGATGGTAAAACTTGGTGAGAAAGATGTGACCTTCCCATTTGAGACGTAAGAGATAATCGGGAAGGGAGAGAATTAACAGAAAAAGTCAGGTATATTTAATGTCCGACTTACTGCATACTAATTCAGCCAATTCAATTTCTATATATGCATTTTGTTCCCAGCTAAAAACTATGATGAATATAGAAAGTAAAAAAAAAGACTTCTCCATGGAACAGGTTAGGTCTCCAAGGTTTTTCAGCTAAAAACATCCTGGAGATGGCATATTCAAGTTTCCTAATACATGTGATTGACACTGATATCCTTGAAAAACTGCTTCGATTACCCCCACCACTGTGGTCTTCACCCATGAACACCCCTCCCGGACAAATCTCTTTCTGAATATATTATTCAGTTTGGGTTAGCCAGTATCTTGACTTCAATGAGTTCATATCAGAAGAAAAGAAGGGAGCTTTCCTCTGGGTTTCATTGAACATGTGTTACTCCCATCATCTGAGCTTAAAATCAAGGAAGCTGCAACAGCTGGGAAGGAAGGAAAAGCAAATTTGATTTTTAAAGAAAATAGAAAATAAAAGCAATTCTTCCAATTCCAATGTGTGGCATCTATGCTGATTTTTCTCAAGGAAAAGTGCTTATTGCCGCCAAAATCCCCAGGGTAACCACAGCTGACACTCTTCTCAGCATTAGAGCACTTGGCAACTGGTGATATGGCCTGCTCCTCTCCCAAGCAGATGAGAAGCCAGGCAGTTCCTAAATAAAACCAACACAGCTTTTCTTGACTCTTCAGCTGCCTGCATGTCTCATGAGCATAGCATTTTGTCCTGTGCAATGAAAGTTCATGGAGCAAACCTATTTCACCCACAGAATCAAAATCAGTATAATGAATTCTTTATGTTCTTCTGGCTGCATTGATAGAAGAACCTACCTTTATTGCACACTCAAATGCTGCTGCTGCTATACACATTATAATTGTACAAAGGACTGAGAAATACTGTCAATAAACAAAAATACGCCCTGCTAAAGAATGTCTAAGTATGCAAAAGGATGCAAATATAGGCCCTCTACCATACACAGGATCTCTGTTTATACCAATTGCACGTGATCAATGGAAGAGGACATTCAAAACACTGTAATAAGCAAATTCCCATCTTGCATTAGTTTATACCAACAGAATTCTTCCAAGTATCTTTCATAATAAAATGTGTTTAGATTGATTATTTTTCACTCTTATCAGAGGAAAAAATCATCTGATTGAAGGTGTTCTTCTTAAGTGAAAGCAGGAAGCCAATTTCAAGGGCCACCATTTTCATAACAAATGCCTCCATTTATATTTGTATTAAAAAGTCTACTTCTCTATCTAAGCTCTATGTGAGTATTTCTGCTTATCTCACAATGATCTACATGTGTGAAATTCCATGAGTGTTATTACCAATATTTATTTCTGATGGCCACAGTTTTTTTTAATTTCTGTATAGCCATATGATTAATGTTGCATAATCCAGTGGGACTTCCTTTTATAGAAACAAAAAAATCAAATGGAAATTTATGAAACTGTATTCTTTTTTAATGTGAAAAGTAAAAACAAAAGAATGGTTATAAAATAAACACTGGATAATGTATAAAATCTACCTTACAAAAAGTCTGTTATTTACATCAAGAAGTCTTCATTTATTCCTTGAAATCCCAGCCCTGGGGAGACACCAAGTTCCTAGATACATTAACTGAAGCACATCCACATATATCAGTGGTTAATCTTACAAAGAACAATGTTGTGACTCAACAATTACCCTGGTTAAACAGCATTTAATTCCTAAATAATAATGACTAATAGTATTTATTGGATAATGGTTAATTGCTAACATTTCTTATAGGCATTTTGATTAATTGTCTATCTAATCTTCCAAAAATTATTTCAAAAATGCCTAAAATGAAGAGTTCCATCCTTTGAAACTAAACACAAATTTGTTTTGACTGATATAAAACTGCTTTGCAAATCTGACCCCTAACAAGTATAAACACATGAATTAAGTTCAGCATGCAGGTGGCATGTACTAGAAATTAGGTCCTATCAAGGGACTGCTATCTAGTATGACTCATGTACTGGTTGGCCATCATCCCTTCACTTCTATACTTTAATGGGCTTAAACTCAACATCAAGAACAACTGATGACGAGAGCTTAAATCACCAAAGAAGTCTACTTGTGAAACACTGGCACAATTCTGAGCCTTACTTCCTCACTGTGTTGTGTTTGTAATGGAAGTGGCACTATGGGAACAAAGCTGTGATCCAGATTATACCTAGATTAGACCCAAAGAAATAGTAGCTACACATAAAAAGCATACTAAAAATGATTTCAACTTTTGTTCTGTTTCTCAAGAAAAACACCAAAAAGAGAAAGAAAATAATCCCTTTTCTCCGTCTTGACCACATTGGAAATGGATAGCACCTGGGTTCAGAATCTCTATTCTTCCTCTCCCTCCCAGCTCAGACCTCTCTCCAACTCATCTATCACCCACAAGCATTTTCCAACCCCCACCCTGTTTATTTTCCTTTCCATCTATACTTTTCCCTCTTACTTAAGTGAAATTCTGGCACTTTAATGAAGAACTCTCCACCCTTCCCCCACCCATAGTCACTTTTCCAGCAGTGAAAGTGTTAGTGCAAGGGACTCTCCAGGCAAGAATACCGGAGTGGGTAGCCATTCCTTTCTCCAGGGGATCTTCCCAAACCAGGGATCGAACCTAGGTCTCCCACATTGCAGGCAGATTCTTTACCATCTGAGCTACCAAGTGATATTGATGAATACATGGTAAGGAAAGATGAAGTACATTGCTTGAGGTAATAATATAGCAAGGGTGGAGTAGGGCTTCAGCTCAGATTTGGACCTTCTTTCTGAGATTATCCTTGTTCCTGTATCCATTGGTTGCTAAATGTTATCATTTCTTTTTTCACACAAACAGTTAATGTCTATATTCCTGTGAAGAAACGTTCTCTTTACCACCAATATTCGCTTATTTTTGAAAGCTAGGATTATTCATACAAGACTCTAATCAACTCACAGATCCTTCATGAAATGCTTCCAATCTACCTTTCTAGTCTTCCCTTGTGTCACCTGATCCCCTGCCTTCCAGCTGCCAATCAACTTTTTGTACCCATGAGATTTTATCTCTGCCTAGAATTTATTTTATCTTCTCTTTTTCCACAAAGAAAGAAATAAGTACTTTTTTGAAGGTCAAATTCAAACATCATTTGTTCTAGGAAGCCTTTCCAATATTTGTTCCATGAAGCTTTCAACATCTCCACTTCCACAACATTTTCATCATATATATGATCCCCAGTAGATCATATATGCTACTGTTTTAGAACTGTTGTCCCTTGCTAGCTTGTAGAATTCTTATTGGCAGAGCACATTCTAAACACAGGGAATATACTTGCTTTTGGCCTCAAGAAGTTTCCAGTATAGTTAGGGGGTCAAAAGTGTAAACAACTCCAGTCAAATTTTGACACAGACAAAATATTTCTACATAATTGGCTTGAATTATTCCCTAGTGACTCAGTGGTAAAGAATCTGCCTGCCAATGCAGGAGACATAAGTTCGATCCCTGGGTCAGGAAGATTCCCTGGAGAAGAAAATGACAACCCACTGCAGTATTCTTGCCCGGGAAATCCCATGGACAGAGGAGCCTGGCAGGCTACAGTCCCTGGGGTTAGAAAAGAACACAGCTTAGCAGCTAACAACAAAACAACAAGATAATTGTATACATTTTTGTCATAGTCAAGGCTGCGTTACATACAGCGAACATAAGCACCCCAAAATTGACACAGTATAAGCAGGGAAGTGGTCAAAGTACATAAAAAGGAGAACAAAGAGAAATAAACTATAAAAATGTAATGGGAGAAAAAATATTGAGCTAATTGAAGTATGGGCTAAATGCAGGAAAAAGCAGCTTGGGGAAAGGAAGTTGAATTAGTTCGAGATATTCTTGGAAGCAAGAGCCAGAAAGACTACAGTTGCCATAAATGAGAAAGGGACTGACTTTGGAGCAAAGCTATCCTCCAGTGTGCCCCTGGGCACTGAGCTCAGTGATTTATATTGTTTATTTGAACTAATACAGTCACCCTGTGAGGTAGGATCTGTGAAGGAATAGAGGCTCAAAGCAGCTACTTCGCAGCTAATAACTGGAAGAGCCAGGATTCAAACTCAGAACTGATTCCAAAGTCCATCCTTTATATATTCAATATTAGTTTACCTCCAAGGAGACTGTGTCCATGGAATCAGCCAAAAATTACTTCATTTCCTCAAAGACCAAAGCCTAACAAAAATTTCTATTATTGTAAGGCTCTTAATATGATGATAATGTGCATTTATATATTTAAATAGCTAATATATTTGAGTATACTCAGCTAATACACTTTCATATAGCACATTGAGAGGGAAATACTTTGGAAATCTCGTAGCCCAACATCTTATTTTGTAAATATTGAAGATACTAAGACAAACTAGTTGAATTACATAGATTACTAAAGAGAGAAGTTCTGAGAAGAAATGAAGAGCAAACTCTTTGCTCCTAAGGCTGAAGACCATGAGAAAAATACCATCTCATCTTGTGTAAGTGAATTCTATGATGTCAGCTATCTTGTCACTTTTTGGCTAATTGTATTTCCATTATCTGGGACATAAATGGTACTGTTATTAACATATAGTTACTAGTACACACTTTATAAGAGGAAGTGCCCAAATAATATTTGATTAATGAAGTAAGGAATGGGTCTGTGGATGAGAGGGTATACGATGAAGGTGCAAGTGTACAATTAATCAAGAGATTGTCCATGTTAGATGGTACTAAATTAATTTTAAGTGCCATTTGGATCACATAATTTTCTCCTTGACACAGTGACATTTCAAATGCCTTACATAGCAATGTTTTGGGGTTCAAATACCTTTATCAGGAATCAAGAGTTTAGTATACCACCAATACATGGAATTTACAAGGTGTCCTTTGTGTAGAACCATTAAGAAATCTTTTTAAATTTGTCGAGAAATAACACAATAGATTTTGATAAAGTGGTAATATGAACATTTCATCCTTATCTTGGACTCAGGGGGTTGGGAAATACAGAAGTGATGTTTCATTTATAAAACCCTGTTCCCATGAAGCTGAGCAGACGGATGGCCTATAACGGAATTTTCCAGCCAAATTCTCGAAGGGCCCCCAACAGGCTTTCTCAATTTGTGGGCGCTGTCCTCTAACAATCTACTCCTTTTCAGATTCTCCTTGGAAACCAAAGATTTATGTCATCCTCTTCATATTTTAAAATGAAATTGGTCTTACAGAAAAAATAAAAACTGAAAGCTTGTCTTTATTCCAAGTACCAATGCTTCCTGGACAAATACCTCATTAATATGTCCCAACAACTTTGCAGCATTCTTACCATGATTTGGACATTTCTAGAAATCAAGCTCAATATAGGCATTTGTGAAGATGAGTTGTGCTTAGACAGAGGCCTAAGAAAAGGAAGGTAAATAAATACTCGGTTTGTCAGCTTATAAAGGGGAAGCAGACTCTCCTTATATAAGTGACTTAAAAAGGTCCTGCTCAAATTCCAGACTAAATGAAAAGTTACATGGACTAAAACCAGTGTTTAAAAATTACTATTCACTTAGTAATCCTGAAATGCTTTCTGCTTTTTGAATACATTCAAACAAGTAGGTATCACAGTATTTCATTGATAGCTTATCAAACCACAGAACAGAACAGGAGAACTAAATAAAAAGGGCTTTCCTAAGGGAGCTCCACGGTCATTGTTCTATAAAAACATATGAACATATTGCTATAAACTCATCTTCACAGGAAGTCACCCAGCTTAATAAGCACAGACCTGCAAGTTAATATTAAAATTCACTTTGATTTCAGCAGCAACAAAGCTGATCCAACTAGGAGCTATTACATAAAACCCTTATTGTCATATTCGTCATCACCACTCTCAACAGAGACCACTGCAAGCACCAAGAAACCCTCAGTTCACCTCAGGAAATATGCTGCTCAGACAGCCATCCCAATAACAATACAGCGGTGAGATGGCCCTGTTTATTTTATCAGAATGACACTCCCTTAATTTTTCAATTCTCTTTATTGATGTCCTCTTTCATGTATAGGTCTATTAGATTCTACTTCCTCTACTGTCCTCCCAGGAATTGGTGCTTGCCAACTACAATAAGTTGTTTTGACAACTTGTCTAGCTATACAATACTCTGTTTCTTTCCCTCTGCAGTCTTCTTGGCTTCAAATGAGTGCCTTCAAAATATAGCAGAGACTATCTAACCAAACTATGCAACAGGGCGAGGAAATCAGCTTTCTATGTGTAAGCACCATTCTGCCAAAACCACAATCTTTCCCGTGCCCAAAGTTATCCTTCCTTTTCTCTATACTTTTGTGGATAAATTCCCCTTGCTATCTTGTCTACCCCTACCTTAATAAGGAATGACTGCCGTGACTACCCCCATCTAGCTTACGCCATTCACCGCCAGCACCTCTGCTCTCCTCGCGTGCTTCAAGAAGAACTGATTAGCACTTTGCATAATTAACCTGATTAGCACTGTGCATAATCAAACTGATTAGCACTTTGCATAATTAAAAAGAAATAATAATAATAACAATAATAAGCACTAAGTAATATCAAAAGCTGTTAGTCCCACAGACCTTTGGTTACCTCCAAGATGAGTTCAATACAGCATATTTTGCACCTTCCCACTGAAATCTTTTAACTCAAAAGTCAAGAAACTAATTAAAATGCTTTCAGTCCACAGACCCATTACAATTCTTCCTATCCTTATCAGTTACCCAGATCATCTGTTCCTGTCCATGTATACGTTCCTCACTTTAAATCTTGCATATTTTACCCTTCCCAAAATGAAGAAAATGTGGATATAAAACCAAACTGATGAAAAATATTCGCAGTAAAGTTAGAACCAAGAAGAATGCTGATTCTCTAGCTATACAATTCTCCCATACACTGTTTCTAGGTAATAACAAAGTATTTGGAAAGAACTAGACAATCTGTCAGGAAAATCTGGCTCTGACACTTACTGTGTGACCTTGGTTAAGTCACTGAAGATCTCAGAACCTCAGTTTCTTCACTTGTAAAATAGAAATTATAAGTTCTACAACCTTAAGGGCTGTTGTGAAAATAAAATAAGACAGTAATTCAGGAAGATACTTTGTAAACTAAAGTATAAGGTACAAAACATTGATGAGGTACTGTTTCTGTCCCCAAATCTCTTATCCCCTAAATTCTATTTCATACCATGGAAACCTTACACATTATGAATAATAACAAAATTTTATATTTCTAGTACCTTAGAATTTAAAAGTTATAAAGTCTTTTTTGCATATTTACCTTATTTCCTCTTTAGTAGCTGTGATTAAAATTTTGACTTGGCATTATAATTTTACTTTAGTCATTACTGTATCCATCACAGCCCTCATTTGTGTTTCCACAAAGGTTAAAATCAAGCTGTTGCTGTAAATTCATGAGAGAATAGAAGAAAATCCAGTATATTTCCATTAACTTGGGACTGCAATGTAGAGAACCATACAACTTTGCACTTTTCCACTCCACCAAATACAACCATCGGCTCCTCATGACTTTCAAGACTTATTACTTCAGTTCTACTTTCTTCTAAGAAACTATCTCAGACACTTTTTAATCAATATTTTATCTGTAACTCCACATTGTACAATTTGCTGTGTATTAAGTATGGGTATGGCTGATTCCTCTAGAAACTAGGAGCTCCTAGAGAGACTACACTGCTTACTTATTTTTGCCTCCACAATAACTGCCACAAGAAGGGACACACTTGTTTAGCACTCAACATCTTTGTTACTTGAGAAAACAGGACAGCAAAGTATTTTCTTTTTTTCGCTGCACACTTATCATACAACTGCTATATATGCAAACCTGAGGAATTGCTTCAATGACTGTCTTCTGAGGACTATAAGGATATTGACATACCCATAACCACTTTACTGACTATTAAAATATTTAATGTATGTGATATTACATTTCATTTATTTATCAACTCATTCATTCTCTTAACCATTCAGAAATAAATATGAGTGCTTACTAAGTGCTAAGCATTATGCTAAACATTTAATACAGCATTGATGAAGTTCAAAAGGAACTGGGGGTTCCTCTCAAGGAACATATAATATGTAAGAAGCCTATGGTAGCCTTTAAGAGGCTGGAGTGGAAAAGTGTGAAAGGGGAACCTTAAAGCAGTCAAGGTGATCAGTTGCAAGGTACCTACCATGGAGCCACTAAGCCTCTATCCACCTAAAGGAAAGGAACCCAAATAAACAGTCAGTGTTTCTGGGCCAATCACCCATTTTACAATTCATTTAATTCAAGAAAGAAAATGCTGCTGTGGAGATTATTCAAGTCCAAATGTTCCTGGTGAAGGTGCTTCCAGTAATTCTGGGAAAGAAGCCAATCCTCTAGTTTTATATGTAAATATTTTAAAAACACACACATATATATAAGCACAAAAGAAAGGTCAGGAAGACGTAAGTCTTTTAAAATCTATTTTAATAATTTTTTTCTAAAACTGTCCACAAAAGTTTGGGCTTTTTTGTAGCCTTACATTTTCTTTTACACAATACACCTGCTTTTTTTTTCTAAACTAAATATTTCTTCCATCTAATGACTCTCTTTATTAGACAGCATCTAATTTGCATACATTTACATACAATTTAACTGCTAGCTTGTGAGAACAAAGAAATGGCTCTGTATTATACTGAAGGACAATACTCAGTAAAGGAAGGTATAAAAACCAACCAGCTCGGTGACTGTGTAAGCTCTTTGTTTCAGATATACCAGGCTCATTTCTTTTTTAAAAAAACATTCCAGTTAAAAGGGGTAAAAATTATTTCATCAAACAATGAAAGAAAGATACAGCACTACTTTGTTTAACTGCCCATTTCCTCCCCAACCTGGCTACTACAATTCAGGGGTCCAAGTTCCCTGAATCTACTACAACTTTCTTTATTAGATTTGATGGCTTCAATCCCTTCCCATATTTTTGTTTCGAATCTTATACCTAAGACAACCTGGGATCCCACTGTGATAAAGCTTTGTTCTGATGCTAATTTGTACTGCCACCCTCCCTGTTCCCCAGCAGATCTGGGAGAATATAGCATTCTGTTCTCCAGTGAACAATACATACCCTTACCCTTAGCAAGTTAACAGGTTTAACTGAGACTTCAGGCTTTTATGTTATGAACCAGCTCTTTAAAAGAATTTTTTTTTTTCAGTGTCCACTGAGGAGTAGATGAGAAAAGAAGTCTTGAATACAGGGAGGGAGTTTGTGCTGGTGAAAAAGAAGTTAGAGGTAAAAAGAGTGCTTGAGTCAACTGTTTTTCCACTTAGCAAGGATCCCTTTGTGAGTCTCCAAACTTCTCATTTGAAAATGAATTCACATACTCTGTGACACAGGCTAAGTCACAAGTCACCTTGCCTCTTCTATGTGCCTCTCATCCTTGACGCATAGAGAGGGAGATTGGGGGGAGGAATCTTGAAGAGTCTAGTCAGGTGTTTTGTAAATATTAACTACTGAAAACACAAGAAATAAGTAATAAAACTGAAGTTACAATCAACTGAAAACAAACACGAGAGGGATTCAAGTTTTTGAAACCCCATATGTAAAATATCACAAAAAATACAATATACAAAAATACTTCAAAATGAGAACAAGTGATGCAAATATAAGGCAGCATTTGGGGCAAATTGAAAAACATAAAGCTGCATATGAACTGGTGACATAGGCTTAATGGAAATATCATTTGTGACTGAGTGCTGAAAGAGGTCCGAGGAGATGTACTTCTTTGGAAATACATTTAATATCACTAATGTGGCCTGTTCTCTGCATCTGATAATGTAGATTTACAATTTTAATGACCAAAAGAGGTGTGAACTTGTCAGGGATAAGTGAAGAAATTCTACCACTCTGTGGGGCTGCAGAATGCCCACATGATTTGGAACCTTCAGCAACCCAACAGATTGCACAATCTCTACCAGCAATCTTGAAGCATGTCTGCTTTTTCCACCTGGTGAGAAGAAGCCTGAGTTAGAGACTTGTATTAATGCTGGAGTGCTGGCATAGACCAAGTCTGCCAACTTCTTAACCCATAAGCAGTTATGAATAATGATTTAAAAAATAGCACTTAAATGTTTAGACACTGTCCTTTTAAAAACCCTGACTAGATTTTAGTCACTAGAATGAGTAAGCAGGAAGGTGCTGACACCCTGAAAACCACAGCTTATTTCTAAAAATGTCCTTAAACTATAGGGAACCTGATCTGTCTTCTGAACCCTTTACTCAATGGGAAAATGGGACAATCACCTTATGAGTGATCGTCAGTAAGTTTTACTGTCCTATCAGAGATTTTAAGTCTTGAAAGTTCTATTTCTGCAACTCATTAGATCTCTTTAGTTAATATAAATTTGAGGTAGTACTTGTTTTCATGCCATGGAAGATTATCTGTTGGTACCTAGCACCAGACCTATTTTCTATACTCTAATGTATTAAATTGTGCCTTGTTTATTTGTAAAGTATCTCTTAATACTTACTCAGCCAACATCCCCTGTGCTGGAGGTAGTTAAGATCCACCTCCCCAAAGCATGTTACCACGGTGACAAAGTAGTGACCTAATTTGCACACACCTGCTGGGTTAATTGGGCCAAAATGAAAGATGATATATATGCTTAAAATCCAAAACTGATTTTTTTCCTCAAAATTAAATATTTGATTTTTAAATTAACAGTTTCTAAAGCTCAGTAATATACTCCAGGTGTGGATTTGCCAGTTAATATACCCTGAATGTTTCATGACACTTGAGGAGCAAAATATATTGAGTAATGAATACAAATTTTTTAATGTATTTTCTGTGTGCAATGATTAGTATGAGTAAGTGGTCTCAATCACTGAATACATGAGGTGTGCCTGAAGGGTTGGGTCACTGAGTCAAAGCAAATAGGGACGTGGGAACTATCGCAAGTTAATATGCAGAATCTGAGCTGTCTCCAAAAGTACAAGTTTGTTTTGGGGAAAGCTGCTCTCCAAAGCCTGCAATAGCCTCCCATATTTCTTTAACAAAAATGGCTCTCAACTCTGCTTCACTTCTTCCCACCTCTTTGTACTCACCATTCCCAGACCACTGACAGCTTTTCTGTGAACCACACAGAGTTATACCAAGAACTGGTGGAATATGAGCAATAGCATACACTCTATGAGATTGCTTCTGAGGCCACAGCAACGTGTAAGTGGTATAACTGATGCACTAAAAACTTGAAAAATGTGTGTATCTTTAACTCAAGTATTCTACATATAGTAACTTGTGCTAAGGACATAATCAGGGATGTTCATAAGAATGTGTGTACAATGATATTAATAAATAGGCTATCTGTAATAGAGCAAAACTAGAAGCAACTTCAAGTCCAGGAATAAGAAATGGACTAAAATAATTTAACACATCCACCGTATGGAATAGTATATAACCAAAATGAAAACCATGCCAGAGAAAAATCATTTATTAACAGAAACAAATGTTCATAAACATGAAGAGTGATTTTATTGTCTTCTTTCTGCATTTCCATGTTTTCCAAATAGTTTTACTATGATGCTCTGTTACTTTTATAATGAAAAAAAGAGAATAGTCTATTAAAAATAGAGTGAAGGATAGGAAGAAATCAAGTTTCATTTCTTGATTCCTCTCCCTCACAGATTCACATTTCATCTGTCCTTACTTCTCTCCAGGTGGCACAGTGGTAAAGAATTCACCAGCCAATGCAGGAGAGGAAAGAGACTTTGAGTTCAATCCATAGGTCCATAATATACCCTGGAGAAGGAAATGGCAACTCACTCCAGTATTCTTGTCTGGAAAACTCCACGGAAACAGGAGCCTGGCAGGCTACAGTCCATGGAGTCGCAAAGAGTCAGACATGACTGGGTAAATGAGCATGCGCACATACTTCTTTCCTAATCAATTTTAGTTATAAATATAGTAGATGTTAAACTGAATATGGGCTTCCCAGGTGGCACTAGTGGTAAAGAAGCTGCCTGCCTATGCAGGAGAGATAAGAGACACGGGTTCTATCCCTGGGTGGGGAAGAGCTCCTGGAGGGGGGTCATGTCTACCCAATCCAGTATTCTTGCCTGGAAAATCCCTTGGACAGAGCAGCCTGGTGTTCTACAGTTCACAGGGTTGCAAAGAGTCGGACATGGCTGAAGTGAATTAGGGCATGCACATGGAAACTGAGTATTGTTCTTTTATTGACAAATATTCAATTTTCTAACTGAATGGCTCCTTTGCTTATTTACAAACCATGCAAAGACGTCAGCTATCAGAACTCTTAAGAGTTTCCAAGCTGCTTTGCAAGCTTACAAAAACCATTCAAAGTAATCATCTTTTAGGGATGATGATGATTTGAGGTGAACTTTTCAAGGAACAGATACATTTATTCATCACCAGGCTACTACGTCCTGCTTAAATTAGAACATTTACATTTTTATTTTACTTGTACAGCTATAGGTTCTTACTGAGAAGTAAGTGCTTTTCCTAAGTAAAATTAACATTACCATATGAATTGAAATTGCTGTTAAAAGTGTCTTGCTAGGGGTTTGATTTATTCTATACTTTCACTGATTTAATCATTGCTTAGATTATCTAAATATAATAATTTATTCTCAAAAGTAAAAAAGTTTCTTGGGATTTTTGTATGTCATTAACAATAGACATTAGTGATTGATAAGGAAAAATAGGTCAATTTTGACATTTCAGTTCTCACTCTGACAATTTTTTTTTTTTCATTGAAGTGCTGAACTCTGACTTTCTGAGGTACTCAGGGGCCAAAAAAAAAAAGAAAGAAAGAAAAAACTCAGTCTGTTTTTTCACGTGATACAATAAAAAAACGTTTAATTCCTCAAAACATATTATATTTTAAAAAAAATAGTATATAAAAATAAAATTTTGTTGAATTAAGGATATAAAATTTAAAAGAGACCAAATTACAAATGTCCTAGAAGAAAATACGGGTAATTTTTCTGTGTATTTTCTACTTCATAAAGGAAATGATTGATAATGGCTGGTATGTAAAAAGACCATAACAAAAATCAAAAAGTAAATTAAAAGCTGAGAAATAATTTAAAACTTAATATGGTTATTTTCCATATATGGGGAGGTTATACAAATCAATAGAAAAAATAAAATAGAAAGATAGGAAGCATTTAACAGCCACTCACAATTTAGACAGCAAAATTTTTAAATGGTGTTTCGCTCTACTAATAAATAAATAAATACAAATCAACACAGTGATTAAATATCATTTTCTCTTTTCAAATTAGAACAAAAACTTGTTAAAGCCAAGCACTGATAAGGGTGCAAGAAAGTAGGTATTCTCCTACACTGTTGTTAGAAGTATATATTAGAATTATGTTTTTAAAAGAAAATTTGTAAAAGCTATCAAAATTTTAATTACAAAAGTATACCTAGGAAATTATATTATGTATACTTTAGAATGGGTTTCTCAGGTGATGCTAATGGTAAAGAATCTGTCTGCCAATGAAGGAGACACAGGTTCAATCCTTGGGTCAGGAATATCCCCTGGCGGCCCGCTCCAGTAATCTTGACTGTAAAATTCCATGGACAGAGGAGGCTGGCATGCTACAGTCCAGAGTCGGACACGACTGAGACACTGTGCACATATATTAGAATAATTAAAGGTGTATTTAGAAGGCTGTTTATTGTAATGTTTTATGAAGAGGGAAAAAATTGAATATAACCAAGTATCCATAAATTAGACCATGGTTAAATACAATTTGTTACACTCATAGAATGGAAATATTATGAAGCTATAAAAAAGATGACAATAGTCATCTATATAGTATAATATACTATAATATAAATATACTATACTATAAATATACTATAATATAAATTCTATAAAATCTCTAAGATATAGTACTAAAAAGAAAGCAAAATACAAAGAAAACCTAAATGATGTGACTCTTGTTCATTTTTAAAATGCAGGTATATTAGGTACATTTTTGTACATGTACACTTGAATCTGTCTATTTCTAGTAATAGCACTTTAAGTTGGTAACAACATATTTCTCATTTTACATCTTTGTGTGCCATTTTATTTTTAAAAATTTTCACCATGTGCATGCATTTTAAAAATAAAGATAGCAGAAAAATTGTTGTCGATGGTAAAAAGTGAAGCAAAATTGGTGAAGCTGGAACTAAAGAGTACTGCTTTACTCAGTTCTCCATTCTGTACTTGTCTAGTCCTATTCAGTTTCCCTGTGTTTCCATTTCCTCATCTGTAGATAACTAGACTATACTAAAAAGATAATGCAAATTTTCTTATAGATCTAACAGTTTATACTTCTCCGTCTTAATTAGATAACACAGAAGAGGACAGCAGAGAATGAGATGGTTAGACAGCAACACTGAATCAATGGACATGAATTTGAGCAAACTCAGAGAGACAGGTGAGCCTGGTATGCCGCAGTCCATGCGGATGCAAAGAGTCAGAGATGGCTTAGCAGCTGAACAACAACAACCTAATACAGAAGAGTGGGAAATATGTTTGAGATTTAAATATCTATTTTGAGCATCTAGCTACCACAGTGAATAAATATCTACTTGGTACTTTTTTGATGGACTGTAATCATGTTTTCATGAAAACAGGAAACAATGTGTGTGGTGAAAATCTTCATAAGCTGAAAAAACTAAATAATGTCTTAAATACTATACTCATTGTGCAAGTTGTGCTTCTAGGTCTCTACAGTTTAGTTCTGCAAAGGTATTGAAACACACCAAATGAGACTAATGAGAAATGTATTTTTTATATAATTCATTGTCAAATTTTAATATTGGTCCTGGTGTGTGTGTGCCTGATCAGTTGCTCAGTTATGTCTGACTCTTTGCAACCCCATGGACTGCAGCCCACCAGGCTCCTCTGTCTACAGAATTTTCCAGTCAAGAACTGGAGTGGCTTGCCATTTCCTACTTCAGGGAATCTTCCCGACCCAGGTATTGAATCTGCATCTCTTGTGTCTCTTGTATTGGCAGGTGGATGGATTCTTTACCACTGTGCCACCTGGGAATCCCCATTGGCCCTGGAGTTTTCCTGAATCTATTCTTGATATAAACTTTCAGATACACAACTTGAGTAGAACAAAATTTCAAAATTGGTTTACAATTCGGGTATATATTATCACAAATGCTCTTTAACAGGTTTGTGATTTTCTGTGACATTATAGTGCATGCTTACAAGTTTAAAAAATATAATTGGTGTTTTTTATTTATGATATTTGAAGCTTCAGTATGATAATGGCCTTCTTCCATTACAACTTAATATTCTTGACATTTGGATAGCTGTTGGTAAAAGCAAAATCTCAGTCATGGTTGGATGACAAATTGAATGGTTAATTCAGTTACATAATAAAAATTGTGCACTGTTAGTATTTCTGAAAAGGAAGTAGCTCTTGCCTTTATTTTTGATTTCTGTTATCATGATAAAAACAAAACTATGGGAATTTGTGTGATAATATTCAATGGTATAACTGCTAACAATTTGTGTTATCAATCACACCACGATTTGGTTTATAAATTAGAATGTACATAAAGTCTACCTAGATAGCATATTCAAAAGCAGAGACATTACTTTGCCTACTAAGGTCCGTCTAGTCAAGGCTATGGTTTTTCCAGTGGTCATGTGTGGATGTGAGAGTTGGACTGTGAAGAAAGCTGAACACCGAAGAATTGATGCTTTTGAACTGTGGTGTTGGAGAAGACTCTTGAGGGTCCCTTGGACTGCAAGGAGATCCAACCAGTCCATTCTGAAGGAGATTAGCCCTGGGATTTCTTTGGAAGGAATGATGCTGAAGCTGAAACTCCAGTACTTTGGCCACCTCATGCGAAGAGTTGACTCATTGGCAAAGACTCTGATGCTGGGAGGGATTGGGGGCAGGAGGAAAAGGGGACGACAGAGGATGAGATGGCTGGATGGCATCACTGACTCGATGGATGAGAGTCTGAGTGAACTCCGGGAGTTGGTGATGGACAGGGAGGCCTGGCGTGCTGCGATTCATGGGGTCGCAAAGAGTCGGACATGACTGAGCAACTAAACTGAACTGACCTGAAAGTCTATCAACACAGTGGTAAAGAATCCATCTGCGAATGTAAGAGATGCAGAAAATACCAGTTTGATCCCTGGGTCTGGAAGATCCTCTTACGAAGGAAATACACTCAGTATTCCTGTCTGAAGAATTCCATGGGCAGAGGAGCCTGGCAGAGTACAATTCATGGAGTTACAAAGAGTCAGACATAACTGAGCATGCACGAACGCAAAGCCTATCAAAATTTATACTGAGAGGTTCTTAGTTTCTCCAGTCAAAAAAATGTAAATCTGCTCATCGAAAAACACATTTCTGAAAGTGTTATTCTGCTCTATTTTTCAAATACTCACAACAGAGTGTGTACTTCATTGTGCAGGTTTTCATACAGTATCATCCTGGGTCCTGGTAATACTGTCATCTGTTATAGCAGCAAGCAATGGGCAGTAATAATGCCCTGAGTGTAATGTTGATTAGACACATTAAACTCAGAAAAGTTCAATCAAATTTCATCAATTTCAATAATTTACTACCACATATTCTTGTCTAGTTATGGATAAACAATTTAATTTTAAATGAAGTATTTGGAGAAATCCCTGCTTGAGAATGAAGGTAAAGATGAGAACAGATTTCTTATGTGCAATTCAAATGGAAAGATAACTGTGTTGTGTGCTTACTTGCTCAATCATGTCCAACTCTTTGGGACCCCATGGACTGTAGCCACCAGGCTCCTTTGTCCATGGGGATTCACTAGGCAAGAAAACTGGAGTGGGTTGCCATGCCCTCCTCCAGGAGATCTTCCCAACCCAGGGATCGAACCCAGGTCTCCTGCATTGCAGGTGGATTCTTTAACATCTGAGCCATGAGGGAAGTCCCAGAATACTGGAGTGGGTAGCTTATCCCTTCTCCAGGGTATCCTTCTGACCTAGGAATTGAACTTGGGTCTTGCATTCCAGGCAGATTCTTTACCAGCTGAGATAGCAGGGAAAGATAACTACATATTCCTAAAAAGTTATAGCTTAACCTAATTGTACGGAGGACATAGCAACCCACTCCAGTATTTTTGCCTAGAGAATCCCGTGGACAGAGGAGCCTGTTGGACTGCTGTCCATGGGGTCACACAGAGTCAGACACCACTGAAACGACTTAGCATGCACGCATGCATTGGGGAAGGAAATGGCAACCCACTCCCGTATTCTTGACTGGAAAATCCCAGAGATGGAGGAGCCTGGTGGGGTGCTGTCTGTGGGGTCGCGCACAGAGTCGGACACAACTGTAGCGACTTAGCAGCAGCAGCAGCAGCAACCTAATTATAAGACTTCCCTGGTAAAGTAATCTGCCTGCAATGTAGGAGATCTGGGTCCAATCCCTGGGTTGGGAAGATTCCCTGGAGCAGGACAGGGCAACCCATTCCAGTATTCTTGCCTTAAGAATGCCCATGGACAGAGAAGCCTGGTGGGTTGCAGTTCATGGGATCACAAAGAGTCAGACACGACTGAGCGACTCAGCACTAAGCACACAATTATAAAACTAATAGTTTTAAAAAATTAAATCTAAGGAAATTCCATTTGATTTTCCATTTTTATTTATGGCCTTGATATACAGAAAAAGAGGAAAGGCTATGATATTACTCCTAGAAAAGATAATTTCGCAAAGGGAGAAATGATCAAGAATTCATGTGACTCCTCTACTAACCCTTGAGATCAAAGCAGGTGATGGAATTAACAAAGGCAGCTAAGAATAACAATAAATCCAGTCCCTTTCCTTGTAGCTTAACTAACTTTGGCTTTCACAAATAAGAAGTTTGCAAGATTTTAGGAAGAAATAGTTAAGCTTCTTTAATCCATTCCTGAATGCTTATTTTTGCTGTGTTTACCATCAGGATGAAGAGGAGGGTCAACTGGATGCCCCTGAAGCAGACATTTTAATTTTACATTGTTAATAGTGGACAGACAGGACACACACCCCCTTACCTGACTACTCTAACACACACACACTTTGTGCACACAACATTTAGCAACTTGTAAGAATTTAGAGATCAAATTTCTTGTACTCTAGATTTTTCCCTCACTGGCTTCTTTATATTTTCCT
Source organism: Ovis canadensis (assembly GCF_042477335.2). NCBI lineage: Eukaryota > Metazoa > Chordata > Mammalia > Artiodactyla > Bovidae > Ovis > Ovis canadensis. The sequence goes on from NC_091245.1 coordinate 182,873,367, forward strand.
GCTCCTAGTTCAAGCATTATTTCCACAGGAAGTCCATCAATGACCCTCTCCACTTCCCCAGCTAGTCTTGTTTGTTTTTTTTTTTCCTGTTGTACTTCCTAAATAGCCTATAGTGTTTTCTGCTCAGTCATTCAGTGATGCCCAACTCTTTGTGACACTATGGATTATAGCCCAGCAGGCTCCTCTGTCCATGAAATTCTCCAGGCAAGAATACTGGAATGGGTTGTGCCCTCCAGGAGATCTTTCAAACCCAGGGATCTAACCTGCATCTCTTTCATGTCCTGAATTGGCAGGCAGATGGTTTATCTCTGCTCCACCTGGGAAGCCCCTCAACTTCTAGTATCAATTCTAAAATCTTACTATATGCCCACTGTATTATTAAAAAACCATGAAATCCTTGTATTACCAGTAGATCCTGGAAAATTCATACTGCATTCTCGAAGAGGCAGAATTTCCTTTACAAGAGGGCCATCTAGTAATTCCACCCTGGAAGGAATAGCTGCTTTCTAGACATATCTTATTAATTTCTCTTTTTGTTTCCTCCCATACACACATAATAGTCAGGCAACAGTGAACACTGACAGTTTAGGAATCAGTGAAATAAAATGGACTGGAATGGGTAAATTTAATTCAGATGACCATTATATCTACTACGGTGGGAAAGAATTGCTTAGAAGAAATTGAGTAGCCCTCATTGTCAACAAAAGAGTCTGAAATGAAGTAGTTGGGTGCAATCTCAAAACCAACAGAAGGATCTCCGCTCATTTCCAAGGAAAACATTCACTATCACAGTAATCCAAGTCTACGCCCCAATCATTAATGCTGAAGAAACTTAAGTTGAATGGTTCTATGAAGACCTACAAGACCTTCTAGAATTAACAGCAAAAAACATGTCCTTTTCATCATAGGGAACTGGAATGCAAATTACGAAGTCAAGAGATACCCGGAGTTAAGAGTCAAGTTTGGCGTACAAAATGAAACAGGACAAAGGCTAACAGTTTTGCCAAGAGAATGCACTGGTCATAGCAAACACTCTCTTTCAATAACACAAGAGAAGACTCTACCCATGGACATTACCAGATAGTCAATACTGAAATCAGATTCATTATATTCTTTGCATCCAAAGATGGAGATGCTCTATAGAGTTAGCAAAAACAAGACCAGGAACTGACTATGCTCAGATCATGAACTCCTTATTGCCAAATTCAGACTTAAATTGAAGAAAGTAGGGAGAACCACTAGACCACTCAGGTATGACCTATATCAACCTATATCAAATCCCTTGTGATTGTACAGTGGAAGTGACAAATATTCAAGGGATTAGATCTGATAGACAGAATGCCTGAAGGACTATGGACAGAGGTTCATGACATCATACAGAAGGCAGTGATCAAGACCATCCCCAAGAAAAAGAAATGTAAAAAGGCAAAACAGTTGTCTGAGGTGGCCTTACAAATAGCTGAGAAAAGAAGATAAGCAAAAGGCAAAGGAGAAAAGGAAAGATATATCCATCTGAATGCAGGGTTCCAAAGAATAGCAAGGCAAGATAAGAAAGCCTTCCTAAGTGATTGATGCAAAGAAATAGTGGAAAACAATAGAAAGGGAAAGACTAGAGATCTCTTCAGGACAATCAGCAAGGGAACACTTCATGCAAAGATGGGCACAATAAAGGACAGATAATGGTATGGAACAGACAGATAATGGTATGGAACTAACAGAAGCAAAAGATATTAAGAAGAGGTGACAAGAATACACAGAAGAAAAGATCTACAAAAAAAAGATCTTCATGAGTTAGATAACCATGATGGTGTGATCATTCACCTTGAGCCATACATCCTAGAATGCGAAGTGAAGTGGGCCTTAGCAAGCACCACTATGAACGAAGCTAGTGGAGGTGATAGATTCTAGCTGAGCTATTTCATATCCTTAAAAAAATGATGCTGTGAAATATGCACTCAATTTGCCAGCTAATTTAGAAAACTCAGCAGTGGCCACAGGACTGGAAAAGGTCAGTTTTTATTCCTATCCCAAAGAGGGGCAATGCCAAAGAATGGTCAAACTATCGAACAATTGCACTCATCTCACATGCTAGCAATGTTCAAAATTCTCCAAGCTAGGCTTCAACAGTACATGAATTGAGAATTTCCAGATGCTCAAGCTGGATTTAGAAAAGGCAGAGATCAAATTGCCAACATCAGCTGGATCATTGAAAAAGCAAGAGAAATCCAGAAAAAACATCTACTTCTGCTTCATTGACTATGCCAAAGCCTTTGACTCTGGATCACAACAAAGTGTGGAAAATTCTGAAAGAGAACCACCTGACCTGCATTCTGAGAAATCTGTATGCAGGTCAAGAAGCGACAGTTAGAACTGGACATGAAACAATAGGCCAGTTCCAAACTGAGAAAGGAGTACATCAAGGCTATATATTGTCATCCTGCTTATTTAACTTAAATGCAGAGCACATCATTCGAAATCCCAGGCTGGATAAAGCACAAGCTGGAATGAAGATTGCCAGGAGAAATATCAATAATCTCAGATATGCAGATGACACCACCCTTAGGGCAGAAAGTGAAGAGGACTAAAGAGCCTCTTGATGGAGATGAAACAGGAGAGTGAAAAAGTTGGCTTAAAGCTCAACATTCAGAAAACTAAGATCATGGCATCTGGTCCCACCACTTCATAGCAAACAGATAGGGAAATAGTGGAAACAGTGATAGATTTAATTTTCTTGGGCTCCAAAAGCAATGCAGATGTTGACTGCAGACTTATAATTAAAAGACGCTTGCTCCTTGCAAGAAAAGCTATGATAAATCTAGACAGCATATTAAAAAGCAAAGACATTACTTTGCCAACAAAGGTCCATCTAACCAAAGCTATGGTTTTTCCAGTAGAAATGTATGTATGTGAGAGTTGGACCATAATGAAAGCGGAGGACTGAAAAACTGATGCCTTTGACCTGTGGTATTGTAGAAGACTCCTGAGAGTCCCTTAGACTTCAAGGAGACCAAACCAGACAATCCACAAAGGAAATCAGTCCTGAATATTCACTGGAAGAACAGATGCTGAAGCTGAAACGTCAATACTTTGGCCACCTGATGTGAAGTACTGATTCATTGGTAAAGACCCTAATGCTGGGAAAGATTTGAAGGCAGGAGGAGAAGGGGACAACAGAGGATGAGGTGGTTGGATGGCATGACTAACTTGAGCTTGAGCAAGCTCCAGGAGTTGGTGATGGACAGGGAATCCTGGCGTGCTATACTCCATGGGATCACAAAGAGCTGGACACAAAGAGCAACTGCACTGACTGATACACATGTGCTGCCATCCTCCTGCCATCTTAACTCATGAGTTACAGCATCGAGGTCTTCTTGTGCAGAGCTGTATTTCTAGTGCCCCAAACTGGGTCTGATGTTAACCACCACAGAAGCTTGATCCATACCAAAAAGTAATCTGGAATTTAGCAGGAAGATACTTTTTCCTCTTTGGTTCTTATAGCAATAGGAACAAGACAAATTAAAAGAGCTAATTCAATTAGTATATTTTGGAAGCAAATCATAATTTTGTATATCAAAATCACTTTGATATTTAACTATGTTACTATTTCAGAGATTACTTTTCATTTCTATTTAATCTTTATTTTTCTGGCAGGGATATCTAGTACCTACTTTTAATTCTGTCTGTCCTTTGAGCATACAATTGTATTATCCAGAACAGAAGTACAGCAGAGGAGCTCCAACTTATAACTGTCTCCAGTAGATGAGACATAGTTATATATTTTTTAAAATTCAAATTGTTGGCCTATTGAGTATTTGTAAAGAAAACACACCTGTAATATCACACAATCATGAGTTGGAAAGGACCAACAAATGCTTCCAATTCTGTTGCAATTCTCTCAGGACTGGCTTTACTTTCTGCTCCGTCTATTTACCCTTATCTAATAATACTTCTTACTTACATTTTCAGCATAAAAATATTTCAACCCTTTGGAAACTAACTTGGGAGAGGTATAAAGAATGCAGGTTTTTCACGTGAATAGAGTTTTTTTAAAATTCTGTCTCAGTCACTTACTGGCTCTGTAAGGTTAGATATTAACCTCTCTGAGTTGAGTCTTGCTTTCTCAATTCAGTCCTGGATGCTCATGACTTCCAGTTATTACTTAATGGAGGTGTATTTTTATACAGCCAGATTCATAACACTCTAATAAAGATCTTGTCTATGATAAATATGATAAATATAAAGATCCTATGATAAATATAAAGATTATATTATCTCATTGCTACAGTAAGCTGTTATTTAGTACAATGTCCTTTGTCACTTTATGACACTAAATTTTAGGTGCATACTTGGCCTATAATATCTTGATATCACTATGAAAAATTTTGTAACTAATAATTTATGTCATGAGTAAAGAGGCTTTATAAATAGCTGTGCAGAGAAGCAAAAATCAAAGGAGAAAAGGAAAGATATACCCATTTGAATGCAGAGATCCAAAGAACAGCAAGAAGAGATAAGAAAGCCTTCCTCAGTGATCAGTGCAAAGAGATAGAGGAAAACAATAGAATGGGAAAGACTAGAGACCTCTTCAAGAAAATTAGAGATACCAAGGGAACATTTCATGCAAAGATGGGCTCAATAAAGGACAGAAATGGTATGGACCTAACAGAAGCAGAATAGATTAAAAAGAGGTGGCAAGAATACACAGAAGAACTGTACAAAAAAGATCTTCATGACCCAATTAATTATGATGGTGTGATCACTTATCTAGAGCCAGACATCCTGGAATGTGAAGTCAAGTGGTCCTCAGGAAGCGTCACTATGAACAAAGCTAGTAGAGGTGATGGAATTCCAGTTGAGCTATTTCAAATCCTAAAAGATGACGCTGTGAAAGTGCTACACTCAATATGCCAGCTAATTTGGAAACCTCAGCAGTGGCCACAGAACTGGAAAAGGTCAGTTTTCATTCCAATCCCAAAGAAAGGCAATGCCAAAGAATGCTCAAACTATGGCACAATGCACTCATCTCACACGCTAGTAAAGTAATGCTCAAAGTTCTCCAAGCCAGGCTTCAACAATATGTGAACCATGGACTTCCAGATGTTCAAGCTGGATTTAGAAAAGGCAGAGGAACCAGAGACAAATTGCCAACATCTGCTGGATTATAAAAAAGACAAAAAAGTTCCAGAAAACACATCTACTTCTGCTTTATTGACTATACTAAAGGCTTTGACTATGTGGATCACAATAAACTGTGGAAAATTCTGAGAGAGATGGGAATACCAGACCACCTGACCTGCCTCTTGAGAAATCTGTATGCAGGTCAGGAAGCAACAGTTTAGAACTGGACATGGAACAACAGACTGGTTCCAAATAGGAAAAGGAGTATGTCAAGGCTGTATATTGTCACCCTGCTTATTTAACTTATATGCAGAGTTCATCATGAAAAACGCTGGGCTGGATGAAGCACAAGCTGAAATCAAGATTGCTGGGAGAAATATCAATAAACTCAGATATGCAGATGACACCACCCTTAGGACAGAAAGTGAAGAAGAACTAAAGAGCCTCTTGATGAAAGTGAAAGAGGAGAGTAAAATATCTGGCTTAAAGCTCAACATACAGAAAACTAAGATCATGGCATCCAGTCCCTTCACTTCATGGCAAATAGATGGGGAAACAGTGGAAAAAGTGGCTGACTTTATTCTTTTGGGCTCCAAAATCACTGCAGATATTGACTCTGGCCATGAAATTACAAGATACTTGGTGATTGGAAGGAAAGTTATGATCAACCTAGACAGCATATTAAAAAGCAGAGACATTACTTTGCCAACAAAGGTCCATCTAGTCAAGGCTATTGTTTTTCCAGTAGTCATGAATGGATGTGGGAGTAGGACTATAAAGAAAGCTGAATGCTGAAGAATTGATGCTTTTGAACAGTGGTTGGAGAAGACTCTTGAGAGTCCCTTGGACTGCAAGGAGATCCAACCAGTCCCTCCTAAAGGAGATCAGTCCTGAGTGTTCACTGGAGGGACTGATGCTGAAGCTGAAACTCCAATACTTTGGCCACCTGATGAGAAGAACTGGCTTATTGAAAAAGACCCTGATTCTGGGCAAGATTGAAGGTGGGAGGAGAAGGGGATGACAGAGGATGAGATGGCTGGATTGCATTACCGGCTCAACGGACATGAGTTTGGGTAAACTTCAGGAGTTGATGATGGACAAGGAGGCCTGGTACGCTGCAGTTCATGGAGTCTCAAAGAGTCAGACATGACTCAGTGGCTGAACTGAGTGAACTGGAAGTTACTTGAAAATACTATGGACCTTAAAAATATATTTAGTATCTCAACATACATAGATTCACAGAAAATTTGGACATACCAAAGTCAGTTTTTAATTCTGTACTGCATCTGTGAAGGAACTATAACTCTGTTGATTATTTCTTCTATGCCTTAAGTTCAGCATCTATAATGAAGGGGAAATTTCAGTAGTTTAAGAGTATGAAAGAGAATGTACTCACGATTCAACTACATCCATAAAAATACCAAAGTTTGAATGCAGGATGTATTCTACAAATGCTGAACAGATATATTTCGTCAACTACAGAGGAGAGAAAGAATTAATGTGTAAGTGTACAAATAAGCAATCTGTAGTTATTTACTACAGAAAATTTAAGTTACACTCTGTAGTATGTTGAATATATCCTCCAAATTTTCATGTCTATCTAGAAACTCAGAACCTGACATTTATGGAAATCAGGGCATTTGTAGATATAACTAGTTAAGGATCTTGTGATGAAATCATCTTGGATTTAAGGTTCAAGTCATTTAATCCAATGACTGGTGTTCTTATAAGAAGAGGAGAGAACAGAAAGATACACACAGAGGGGGAGGACACATAAAGGTGGAAACAGAGTTTAAAGTTATGCTGCCAGAGTACTCTCACCTGAAAAATCCCATGGACAGAGGAGCCTGGTGGGCTACAGTCCATGGGGTCGCTAAGAGTCGGGCACGACTGAGCGACTTCACTTTCATTTTTCACTTTCATTTATTGGAGAAGGAAATGGCAACCCACTCCAGTGTTCTTGCCTGGAGAATCCGGGGAGCCTGGTGGGCTGCCGTCTATGGGGTTGCACAGAGTTGGACACGACTGAAGTGACTTAGCAGTAGCAGTAGCAGTAGATGATTATGGTATTCATATAATCAGGTTGAAAACGAATACAGTTATGTCAATAGCTAGAACTATTTGCATTGAGTGAATCAATCAGTAAAAAATAAAACAAAAAGGTGATGTTGAACATGGATCAGCATGAAACAATTATTTTATAAATTAATATTAAATCTTTGTCACAGAGGAAAGAACATTGTTACTAAGAAGCAAATGATTCAACAGTATTAGTAATGACTAGGTTATAGAGTGTTTCTTAAATTCTTGTTTCTTTTTAGATAAGTATAATGTTCTAACCAAATAAATCCTACATTTCATGTTATTTCAAGGCCTAGCTCAAATCCTGTGTTTTACTTGCAGCTCACTGAGCTCTTATTTCCACTGAAATATTTCGTACTTAATAACTTGTTCATCGATAACAAATGGGTTTCATCTTAAATCAACTGCCATCAACTGGTAAGTTAGCTGAAGTGTTGTCCTCAGGAGAATACTTAGACCAGGCTGTGGTCTAGTGGAAGAGACTAGATGATAGATGATTGATAGATTCATTGTCCTTCATGGGCAGTGAAGGGGAGTAGGGGGACATGGGTCCAGAGTCATATTTGACAACAAGAGTGCTAGTATTTGTACTTTTATAGCAATTATTTTTCACCAAATCCAGATCTAGAGTATACATTTAATATTGAGTATCTTACTTTAATTTATATCCTATATATTCAAGTATACTATAATATTCTTATAGCCAAAAACCATATATACTTTATGTCTATAGCATAGGTTCAGTCACACCTTGCAAAATAGGCACTTGCTGACAACAAAATGACTTTTTAAGACTTTACTCATATTACTATTATTCATAAACAATATCTCAAAAGATTATTAATATTAAACCATTCTAAAGAAACTTTAGAATGCTTACTTAACTTACATGCAGAGTACATCATGAGAAATGCCCAGCTGGATGAAGCACAAGCTGGAATCAAGATTGCCGGGAGAAATAAAAATAATCTCAGATATGCAGATAAAACCACAACATATGGCAGAAAGCGAAGAACTAAAGAGCCTCTTGATGAAAGTGAATGAGGAGAGTGAAAAAGTTGGCTTAAAACTCAACATTCAGAAAACTAAGATTGTGGCATCCAGTCCCATCACTTCATGTCAAATAGATGGGGAAACAATGGAAACAGTGGCTGCCTTTATTTTTGGGGGCTCCAAAATCACTGCAGATGGTGACTGCAGCCATGAAATTAAGACTCTTGCTTCTTGGATGAAAAGCTATGACCAACCTAGATAGCATATTCAAAAGCAGAGACATTACTTAGCCAACAAAAGTCCATCTAGTCAAAGCTATGGTTTTTCCAGTAGTCATATGTAGATGTGAGAGTTGGACTATAAAGAAAGCTGAGCACTGAAGAATGATGCTTTTGAACTGTGGTGTTAGAGAAGACTCTTGAGAATCCCTTGAACTGCAAGGAGATCCAACCAGTCCATCCTAAAGGAAATCAGTCCTGAATATTCACTGGAGGGACTGATGCTAAATCTGGAACTCCAATACTTTGGCTACCTGATACAAAGAACTGACTCATTTGAAAAGATCCTGAAGTTGGGAAAGACTGAAGGCAGGAAGAGAAGGGGACGACAGAGGATAACATGGTTGGATGGCATCACCAACTCAATGGACAAGAGTTTGAGTAAGCTCTGGGAGTTGATGATGGACAGGGAATCCTGGTGTGCTGCAGTCCACGGGGTCACAAAGAGTTGGACACAACTGAGTGACTTAACTGAACTGAAAGAAACTTTACTACATAAACTCTCAATTTTAGGTAAATGTGTTGACTTCATCAATTCCAGGTTCAAATTAAACATCAGTAAATCAATAATATTTCAAAATGAAACATATGCCTGCCAAATAATATGTTGTTACAATAATGGAAGAAACAGAAGATAAAGAAAACAAGCATTCAAAAAATAGATTTAAGTTTTTTAAAATTCTAAATATACATCTTTAAAAAATACATTATATATATTTAGTATGCCCTACAATTTCTATACCTTTTTCAGTAGACTGCATCTTCTTATATCTAGTAAGTGCTGAAGAAATCCCTGTCGATTAGTTTAGAGTTACATTAAAGAAATAGTTCCATTTTATATTCCCTCCTGCTTAGCAAATGTATTTATCATATTCCATAACAGCTCACAGTTTGTTATACATTAACTGCTCATTCTCTGTGCCAATAAGACTGTGTTGGAACAGCAAATGAATTTGGTACGTTCATTTAAATGATTCTGCAAACCACAGGCTACTCAGTTGTCTAATGATAAGAGAGTCTCAAAGCCACCTGATCACCATTATACTCCCTTATTTTTTTGGACTAGCATGGTCAATACTGTCAGGATCTCAACACAGAGAAGAATGAGAAGGAAAAGTTTACCTCAGACATAATCATGAAAAGGGGCTTTATTAATTCAGGCACCAATGGTGATGTGGCTAGATTGGAAGGAGAATGGAATATAGGATTTGAAGTGCTTTATCTGCTCCAAGACCAATGCTGGTTTTGGCACTTCTTTCACTCTAGTGAGTTGCAAAAAAACAAGCAGGTGCTAGCAATCTGAGAGACCACATGCCAGCTACAGCTGGTTCAAACTGATTCAATTACATCTGCCTGAATAGTCCCAGGACATCAAACCAGTTGAAGAGATCTATAGGTTGCAAGGAGACCTTGTCTATCCTGAGACAACCACCTGCAAATCTCCACGTTTGGATAAACGTGATCATTCTGTCCCCAGGCACAGGAAAACAGACTGGAGTTAGGGGCGTGGGGGAAGGGGAATGTGATTTTAATTCACTTTAAAATTAAAAATTGGTTGGAGAGAGAACACAAAAGGTCCCTTTGAATTTTCATCCTTAAAATCTGAGAGTAGCTGAGGTCTTAAGGAGACTTTGAAACAGTCTGATTCTGTGATAACATTTCCCAAATCATTGAGTTCAGCGCATTTACAGAACATGCTCTTGGGATCTGGACTTCGCTCCAAACCTTGTTTGTACAAAAAGGGGCCAAGCAGCTGGGAAATTCTGGAGTGGAGTGTGTCCTCATTAGTTCCCATCTGCCACCAGAACTCAGCTCATGGCAAGTTTGGCTAAGTCCTGGTGTACTCAGGTCCAAATGTGGGTCAGTTTTAATTACACGATACAGAATTCTGTGTGCAGTTTTTAAATCCTTATTATACAGCACAGAGGAATGGGCAGCTCTCCAGCTAATCAATTTTTTAAAAGTACATATATAAAAATTTTAAACCAGGCTAGACAGACAGTGGGTGGAAAAAAAATCTTATAAATGAGTACAAGGGTTACTTAAGAGAATTATTAGTGAAATTGGGTCATGAGCAAGTCTGCTTTAAGACTTCAAAGTGAAGACAAACTGTTCCAATGGTAAGACAGAAAACTTAAAATGAGGTGCACAATGCCCCTTGCTCCTCAGTGTAAATGAGTAACAACAAGGCTGTGACCAGTTTATCATAAATACCTATGGCAACACTGGCTTTCACATAAGCAGAGAGATTCCTTATTTTGTTATTCTTTACACTTACTTCTTTTCAAGGAATAACTCATGATAGATATTGTAAAAAAGGGGGAAAAATCATAAACTACCTGTTAAGAGTGAAAACAAAGATGAAGGAGAGGAGAGAGAGAGAGACAAGGAAAGCAGAGTGCACATGTGTTGAGAAGCAGACTCTGAGCATGACTTGGCTCTCAATGCCATCCACACAAACCGGGGCCAGAATCAACCCATGCAGTCTATGTTCAGAATCCATCCTATCCAAAAGCTTCATCAGGTGCAGAAGAGCTAAAACACAGCCTTCAAAGACAACTGTCAGCAAAAAACTCAGGAGTGAAGAGGTAGACAGTCAATGTTGGACATTTATACAATAGCTTAATGCACCATTTTTGATGGATAAAATGTCCTTTGGCACAAACCCTAATGGCAGAAAAAAAAATCCCTTAAATGCTCAGAGTATTTTGGGGGCTTCTGACTGAGTTGTTAGGAAACTGATACATTTAAAAGGCAGGAATGAATTTTGAGTTCATATACTACCATTTAACATTTACTGGCAGTATGATCTTGGACAAATTGCTTATTCTTTCTGTGTGTAAGGTGTTTTTTTTTTTTTTCCCCACCTGTAAAATGGGCAAAACAGCATCTACCTAACACTGTTGAAAGAATTATCAAATATATATATATTAATATAATATACATAATAATATATATATACATAGATATATACATACATATATATCACTTCAGTTCAGTTCAGTCACTCAGTTGTGTCCGACTCTTTGAGACCCAATGAATCGCAGCACGCCAGGCCTCCCTGTCCATCACCAACTCCTGGAGTTCACTCAGATTCACGTCCATCGAGTCAGTGATGCCATTCAGCCATCTCATCCTCTGTCGTCCCCTTCTCCTCCTGCCCCCAATCCCTCCCAGCATCAAACTCCTTTCCAATGAGTCAACTCTTCGCATGACGTGTCCAAAGTACTGGAGTTTCAGCTTTAGCATCATTCCTTCCAAAGAACACCCAGGGCTGATCTTCAGAATGGACTGGTTGGATCTCCTTGCAGTCCAAGGGACTCTCAAGAGTCTTCTCCAACACCACAGTTCAAAAGCATCAATTCTTTGGCGCTCAGCCTTCTTCACAGTCCAACTCTCACATCCATACATGACCACAGGAAAAACCATAGCCTTGACTAGACGGATCTTAGTAGGCAAAGTAATGTCTCTGCTTTTGAATATGCTATCTAGGTGGGTCATATCTTTTCTTCCAAGGAGTAAGAGTCTTTTAATTTCATGGCTGCAGTCACCATCTGCAGGGATTTTGGAGCCCAAAAAGATAAAGTCTGACACGGTTCCCACTATTTTCCCATCTATTTCTCATGAAGTGATGGGACCGGATGCCATGATCTTCGTTTTCTGAATGTTGAGCTTTAAGTCAACTTTTTCACTCTCCTCTTTCACTTTCATCCAGAGGCTTTTAAGCTCCTCTTCACTTTCTGCCATAAGGGTGGTATCATCTGCATATCTGAGGTTATTGATATTTCTCCTGGCAGTCTTGATTCCAGCTTGTGTTTCTTCCAGCCCAGCGTTTCTCATGATGTACTCTGCATATAAGTTAAAAAAGCAGGGTGACAATATACAGCCTTGACATACTCCTTTTCCTATTTGGAAGCAGTCTGTTGTTCCATGTCCAGTTCTAACTGTTGCTTCCTGACCTGCATACAGATTTTTCAAGAGGCAGGTTTGGTGATCTGGTATTCCCATCTATCTCAGAATTTTCCATAGTTTATTGTGATCCACACAGTCAAAGGCTTTGGCATACTCAATAAAGCAGAAATAGATGTTTTTCTGGAACTCTCTTGCTTTTTTGATGATCCAGCAGATGTTGGCAATTTGTCTCTGGTTCCTCTGCCTTTTCTAAAACCAGCTTGAACATCTGGAAGTTCACGGTTCACCTATTGCTGAAGCCTGGCTTGGAGAATTTTGAGCATTATTTTACTAGCATGTGAGATGAGTGCATTGTGCCATAGTTTGAGCATTCTTTGGCATTGCCTTTCTTTGGGATTGGAATGAAAACGGACCTTTGCCAGTCCTGTGGCCACTGCTGAGTTTTCCAAATTTGCTGGTATTTTGAGTGAAGCACTTTCACAGCATCATCTTTCAGGATTTGAAATAGCTCCACTGGAATTCCATCACTTCCACTAGCTTTTTTCGCAGTGATGCTTTCTAAGGCCCACTTGACTTCACAATCTAGGATGTCTGGCTCTAGATGAGTGATCACACCATCATGATTATCTGGGTCATGAAGATCTTTTTTGTACAGTTCTTCTGTGTATTCTTGCCACCTCTTCTTAATATCTTCTGCCTCTGTTAGGTCCACAAAATTTCTGTCCTTTATCAAGCCCATCTTTGCATGAAATGTTCCCTTGGTATCTCTAATTTTCTTGAAGAGATCTCTAGTCTTTCCCATTCTGTTCTTTCCCTCTATTACTTTGCATCGATTCCTGAAGAAGGCTTTCTTATCTCTTCTTGCTATTCTTTGGAACTCTGCATTCAGATGCTTATATCTTTCCTTTCCTCCTTTGCTTTTTGCTTCTCTTCTTTTCACAGCTATTTGTAAGGCCTCCCCAGACAGCCATTTTGCTTTTTTGCATTTCTTTTCCATGGGGATGGTCTTGAGCCCTGTCTCCTGTACAATGTCATGAACCTCATTCCATAGTTCATCAGGCACTCTATCTAGCAGATCTAGGCCCTGAAATCTGTTTCTCACTTCCACTGTATAATCATAAGGGATTTGATTTAGGTCATACCTGAATGGTCTAGCGGTTTTCCCTACTTTCTTCAATTTGAGTCTGAATTTGGTAATAAGGAGTTCATGATCTGAGCCACAGTCAGCTCCTGGTCTTGTTTTTGTTGACTGTATAGAGCTTCTCCATCTTTGGCTGCAAAAAATATAATCAATCTGATTTCAGTGTTGACCATCTGGTGATGTCCATGTGTAGAGTCTTCTCTTGTGTTGTTGGAAGAGTGTGTTTGCTATGATCAGTGTGTTTTCTTGGCAAAACTCTATTAGCATTTGCCCTGCTTCATTCTGCATTCCAAGGCCAAATTTGCCTGTTACTCCAGGTGTTTCTTGACTTCCTACTTTTGCATTCCAGTCCCCTATAATGAAAAGGACATCTTTTTTGGGTGTTAGTTCTAAAAGGTCTTGTAGGTCTTCATAGAACTGTTCAACTTCAGCTTCTTCAGCGTTATATCCCTGGGTTGTGAAGATTTCCCTAGAGAAAGGAATGGCTACCCACTCCAGTATTATTCTTGCCTGGAGAATTCCATGGACAGAAAATTCTGGAGGGCTACAATCTAATGGGTCACAAAGAGTCGGATGCTACAGAGCAACTAACACAACGTATCTATATATAAACATTTCTCTGGAATATAAAAATCACTCTGTATTGGTATACACTCCTTGAGTTGAGTGTCACTCCTTGGATGAAAAGCTATGACCAACCTAGAGAGCATATTAAAATCAGAGACATTACTTTGCCAACAAAGTTCCATCTAGTCAAAGCTATGGTTTTTCCAGTAGTCATGTTCTGATGTGAGAGTTGGACCATAAAGAAAGCTGAGCGCCAAAGAACTGATGCTTTTGAACTGTGGTGTTGGAGAAGACTCTTTAGAGTCTCTTGCACTGCAAGGAGATGAAACCAGTCAATCCTAAAGTAAATCAACCCTGAAAATTCATTGGAAGGACTGATGCTGAAGCTGAAGCTCCAATACTTTGGCCACCTGATGCGAACAGCTGATTTATTGGAAAAGACCCTGATGCTGGAAAAGATTGAAGGCAGGAAGAGATGGAGTTGACAGAGGATGAGATGGTTGGATGGCATCATGGATTCAACAGACATGAGTCTGAGCAAGCTCTAGGGGTTGGTGACGGACAGGGAAGCCTGGTGTGCTGCAGTCCATGGGGTCACAAAGAGTTGGACATGACTGAGCAACTGAACTGAACTACCCACTATTCTGTGTAACCCTGACAAGTACATGAACTTTTCTAAGCTTATTTTCTCATCATGGATAAAGCAAAAACATTAAATAGATAACTATTAAAATCACTGCAGATGGTGACTGCAGCCATGAAATTAAAAGACGCTTACTCCTTGGAAGAAAAGTTATGACCCACCTAGATAGCATATTCAAAAGCAGAGACATTACTTTGCCTACTGAGGTCCGTCTAGTCAAGGCTATGGTTTTTCCTGTGGTCATGTATGGATGTGAGAGTTGGAATATGAAGAAGGCTGAGTACCAAAGAATTGATGCTTTTGAACTGTGGTGTTGGAGAAGACTCTTGAGGGTCCCTTGGACTGCAAGGAGATCCAACTAGTCCATTCTGAAGGAGATCAGCCCTGGGATTTCTTTGGAAGGAATGATGCTAAAGCTGAAACTCCAGTACTTTGGCCACCTCATGTGAAGAGTTGACTCATTGGAAAAGACTCTGATGCTGGGAGGGATTGGGGGCAGGAGGAGAAGGGGACGACAGAGGATGAGATTGCTGAATAGCATCACTGATTCGATGGATGTGAGTCTGAGTGAACTCCGGGAGTTGGTGATGGACAGGGAGGCCTGGCGTGCTGCGATTCATAGGGTCGCAAAGAGTCGGACACAACTGAGCGACGGAACTGACTGAAGATCCCTTCAAGTTCTAACCCTATGTGATTTTTATAATTTTTTCTAAAAGAAATTAGAGGTAATTAATTAGAACTTTTAGAACAATCAATGTGACAATGTCCAGACCAAGATACTTGCTCTCAGGCAAATAGGTGATCTTCCTTCAGCATCTAAGTTGTAGTAGTGGTGGGGATAGTGTTGGAAATAATAATAGTTGGGCTAAGATTTATTCAGCATTTGCTATATACCAACCCCTGAACTAAGAATTTTACATGTGTTGTTATATCTAACTCAACACAGCAATATATAATGTAGATACTACTATTTTTTCCAATTTTCCGAAGGATTAACAAAGCAAACAAACAAACAAAAAAATTAGGTTACCTTGACTGGGTCTATACTAATAAGTGGTGAAGACAAAAGGAGCTCTGCTGACATATCTCTGTATGCTCTTTGAGAGCAAGGACCCTGTTTTATCTATTTAGCCTAACTCAGTGTCTAACAAATGGTACGTATTTAATTATTGTGCGGAATAAAAGGAAGGAAGGAAATGAGGGAGGGAAGGATAAAAGGAAGGGGAAAGAGAAAGAAATTATATCTAGACATGCTATGTCCTCAATAAATATTTTCTTCCTTTAACCTTTTCTTTCTTTAACCCTGAAATCATGGGGAAATCTGCAGTTATGCTCAGGAATCCTAGGGTTTAGTGATGTCTCCCTCCTGAGTATTCCAAACTGTAATTCCTAGTACAGGTCACTGAAGCATCTGCTATCATCTGGTTTCGTATTCTAGCTAATACATAGTTTTGGTTCTCTCTCAGTTCTAATATTAGTCTAACAAAAGAACATAGTTGATTCTACCACACTAAGTTTCTGGAAAAAACTAATGTCCCTGATACTGGTCTCTCACCCACTGGTGTAAACTAAGATGAAAGAAAAGCTGTTCCCAGAGGAAACAGATTGTGTACTTCCATACCTAATAGTACACATGAATATCATCAACCAGAATTTGAGATGCCTAAGAAAGATGTTTTGATGCAGATAATGGGATCACTTTGGTACCTCTGCCATTGTTATATGACTGCCTCGTGCCATACTTAATGGAACTTTAGAGGGGCGTTAACTAAAGCAGGTCACGACAAAGACTACTTTGACTCTACTTCTACTTGGCTTTTTCTTCATTTATTTACAATTAGAACTCAGTGAATAACAGAAACCATAATTATAAACATGTGTACAGTAAATACAGGGCCCATTACTTATGTTTAGGAAAACACGAATTTTTAAATGTGATCTGATCTACCTGATCCTAAGAAAGCCTGCATAGTTTGTGTTTTCATTGAGATAGTGATAGGGTTGGGGTAGGAGGGTTTGGGGGAGAAAATGATTGCTTAGGAAAGCCATAGCATTGCTCACATAATACAGAATTTTATTTATCTATGCTGAAAACATTTTCAAGGTGACTAGTGACTTAGTCATTGACTGCCTCAGCATTCTGTGTAAAATAGGGATAATGTAAAGACTTTTCTCATAGTCAGCAAAATGAATGCAAAGTATATTGCAAACAGTGTTATGGTAGTTCTTGATTGTGTTAAGTATCAATTCCTTTATATTCATTTCTCATTTTAAGGAAAGAATTTATCAGTAGTCTCATCTCCATCTCATCCGCAGTGTGGGAGCTAAAGGAAGTACATGAAGACCATCCAAAATATAAAGCAAATAACAAGTTTCTAGGTCTCTATTCTTTCAGAAATGTTCTATTTATACATGCATTCATTCAACATGTACTTACCACCTAGTATGTACAAGGCATTGTACTAAGAGACTGTGGAAACCCATATACTTAGCTCAGTACCTATGTGTCTTACTCCCAAAGAGGTCAATTAAATTCATATTATGGTAGTTAAAAAAAAAAACAGATTTAAACAGGTCAATAAAAAGAGAAGATACACAAGCTCTAAGATTCTATGTTACTAAATACCAATAAAAACTCATAAGCACTTTTAAAAGACTAATGCAAGTCAGTTGAATAAGTTTTCAATATCAGGAATTTGGTACTACCAAATAAATTATTTAATTAAATGCTTTGTATATTGAGTTGCCACTTTCTATATTTATAGAACATTAGCTAACTAGTATGGGATATAGTTCATAATAGCTTATCTATGTTAAAAATATAGATACTTGTCAGACAACTTGTAGAGCTGTTACCTAAAAGAAACATCACTAACAGAAATGCTTAGGAAAAAACATCAAGAGACTAGGATTTGATAAAGGATTTCTTTTGTGGCTCAGCTGGTAAAGAATCTGCCTGCAATGCGAGAGACCTGGCTTCAATCCCTGGGTTGGGAAGATCTCTGGAGAAGAGAAAGGCTACCCACTCCAGTATTCTGGCCTGGAGAATTCCATGGACTGTATAGCCCATGGGATAGCAAAGAGTCGGACACGACTGAGCGACTTTCACTTTCAGTTTCAGGATTTGATAAAGCTAAAGGATGATACTGCAGTCTTAAATTTTACATCTGGATTTTAGTTCCTTTTCAAAGATAATTATCTAATTTTTCCTTATTTTCTCTCTCACTTCCACTCAGCTGCAATGGAGACACATGCACAAATCAAGAAATCGTCTTGAATTTTCTTAATATCACTTAAATTTTCTGAATATGCCCCATGTGTCCACTAATAGCCAAATGCTTTCAAATCTGTTCAGCTAAATGGATCAATAACTACATCCAGCCTCACATCGTGGGGTTGCCAACATAGTGAAATTGAGCCAAACAGAAAATGTCTCTATGAGGACAAAAATTATTATCAACCCAGTTATCCTGAGAGATCTACTCTCCCCAAGTATTTGGAGAACTTAGCATACACATTATCTAGGGCAGTCAACAGTTGCTAAGATAATATTTGAGACTGAGAACAAAGAATTTGGATGAAATATTTGGGAACTAGAATCAGTGAGTTTTATAATAAACCAGTGTAATAGCTCAAGGACTACATCAAGCAAGAATCTTTCAAACTTGGAAGACACAAAATATGTACCAGTACAAGCAAACTGCTAACAAGCTTCTCTGTGTACTCAATCATACGACACAGCTGCAAACAACAATTGACCAGGTGCAACCAAGCTTTTGAGAATTCCTGCCTGTTGCCCAGAAACCACAACACCACACAGTTGAGGTTTTCAAACAGGTGCAAACATTTTTTTTTCCCATTACTCTAGTGCTTGAGACAGTGCAGCAGACAGGAAGTACATCTGCAACTACTCCTTACCTAAAGCAGCCACCACAGAAAACAAACTCAAAAGTAACACAAAAAAAGTTTTAAAACAATAGTGTCAAAAACAGTAGTTTTGCAATAGTCTCTGATCCCACATCAGGAGCCACTTTAATAGAACAGTTCCATAAAACAGTTTCTAAGATGAATGCTTTGTAACTAAAATTATTCTGCTTCCTCAAATCTTAGAAATGTTTATTTGATTCTTAAAATAGAGTGAAATGCAAGGTATATATAAAATGTAATATCCTTTGATGCTTGTCAATATTTGAAGGTACTCAAAAATTAACATTTTCACATTATGAAATCTGTAAGCAATTTTAATGCCCCCAAATGTAATCACTTACCAGCTAATATATAGATTAACATAACTATAGGTAATTCATATACATACCTGTGCAGCTATGGGGCACAGACAGACTTGTAATTTATCAGGTACTCTGAAATGTAAAACAAATATATTTTGTAAGTAAAAATAATTTTTGAAGTGGAGCCAGTATTTATGCTGAGACAATTTCTGCAGACAAGTAGAAAAGATTGTAGTCCTTAAACAAGTAGGCCATTTTATATCTGAATTTTCCCCATAGGATATTTCAGTTCACCTTAAATTCATATGTGTGAGTATATGCACACACAGCTTCCTGGAGCAATGTGATCAAAAACAAGTACCAGCAAGGGACTAAGACTCACCATGGTCTCTAAAATGAAAATATTTTTACCAGAGGATGAAATAAACACTTAAAAATGATTTTTTTCTTTGGTATTCTTCCATGACTAGTGCCTTCCTAATAGAAATATGACTGCTACTCAGATTCATCAACACTCAGTTTGGACTGGTGAGGAAGAAATGTGCTTTTGTAGAGCAGTCCACAGAAATGCATAAATAAATAAAAATAAGCTCTATGTTCATTAACTTAAAGTTACAACAGCAAATAGAAATGACATTTCTGTAAGAGGAAATGCTAAAGCCACATTAGATATGATGCCTCAATGCAACACAGTGAAAAAACTGCCATCGAAGTAGGTATTGGTAAAGAAGTCAGCTTAAACAAAGTATGCAGAGTGTACAATTAGACCAAAAAAATATCTGCATGAAGGTGGAAACTGTATTGCAAAATGCAGCCTCTGAACTACTGTGACCCTTAAACATATTTCGTAATCTCTCTGAAAGCAAACTAAAATATTTAATCTCTATACTTCTAAACATAGTTGATGACAGAAACATATTAAAGTCATTAAGTCTAGTTGATAAAACTTGCTTAAAAGTGTGAAAACAATAATCAATTTTTATGATGACAGTGAAACACCTCTTCATACACTTCTGAGGGGAGTAGGAATTGCTAAAATTTTTCTGGAAAACTATTAAGTAATATGATTAAGAATTTAAAACTCAGAATCTTTAATTCTACAGTAATTTTAATTCTAAACCTCTACCTTACATAACTGAACATCAACAGAGATTTATGTTAGCAAAAAACTAAAACTAACCTAGCTAAGCTAAATTTTCAACAGTAGAAAAATAATGTATAGCACATCCATATAAAGAAATATTCTAAAGTATGTTATAAACATACAGAGTACCAATTGTATGGACATAATAGAATTTGTGTGGCTGAGAGAAAAAATAAGAACACAAAAAATTAAATGATTATATTTGGGTAATAAGATTATTCATGATTTTAATTTTTTCTTTTTACTTTCATACATAGTTAATCACTATAATAAACATTATTTTTATAATAAGAAAAACATTAGTTGTCAGAGAAGGGTAAAGGAAAAAAGTTTTAGAGTGCCATATGGAAATGATAAATCTAACCTTCGTATGTGAAATAAATTAACTCAGTCACACATGAAATCCACTAAGAATACCTACAGTGAAAAACACATCCTCCCTGGTTCCTCATAGGGGTACAGCCAGGGTCTCTTCTATTCCATTGCTTTAGAATATAAACCAGTAATTTGATAACACATTTTTTAATCATCTTAGTAAAACTTCCTTAATTATGCAGAGTGAAATGATGGCAAGAACAATTTAGGACTACAAATCTGTTCAACTTATTACAAACTTATTTAATAAGTCAACAATATTTAGTGAGCATCTATTGCATGAAAGTACGGTTCAGCATTATACTATAAAAGATAAATTAGAAAACACCTTACCCTCATAGAACTAACAATTTAAAAGTACTTTTAAAATTAATGCATTTCTTTTGCTATCTCTCATACAGAGTTATTGTTACCATCTTTCTAAATTCCATGTATATGCATTAGTATACTGTACTGGTGTTTTTCCTTCTGGCTTACTTCACTCTGTATAATCGGCTCCAGTTTCATCCACCTCATTAGAACTGACTCAAATGCATTCTTTTTGATGGCTAAGTAATACTCCATTGTGTATATGTACCCCAGCTTTCTTATCCATTTGTCTGCTGACGGACATCTAGGTTGCTTCCATGTCCTGGCTATTATAAATAGTGCTGCGATGAACACTGGGGTATACATGTCTCTTTCAATTCTGGTTTCCTTGGTGTGTATGCCCAGCAGGGGGATTGCTGGGTCGTATGGCAGTTCTATTTCCAGGTTTGATGCATGATACAGGATGCTCGGGGCTGGTGTACTGGGATGACCCAGAGGGATGGTATGGGGAGGAAGGTGCGAGGGGGGTTCAGGATGGCGAACACAGGTACACTCGTGGCAGATTCATGTTGATGTATGGCACAACCAATACAATATTGTAAAGATTTAGCCTCCAATTAAAATAAGTAAATTTATATTTTAAAAAATTAATGTGTTCCTATTAATTTTACTGTGAATCCAAAACTGATCCAAAATAATAGTCTTTAAAAAACAACAACAAAAAAAACCCCAAAATTTAAAATATTTACTACAGCTCAGATAGAGACATAAACACAATACATACAGTTTACGAAACTTGTGACAGATCTGGCACACTTTGAGAAAACATATCAGGTTGACTTTTTTGTATGACTGAGCAAAAACTGATATTTACATAACACTCAAAAAGTCTTAAGTACATGAATGTGTATCACTTATAAAATGCCCTAGTAAATTACTATAAGTGTGTATTTTTTATCCTTCAGACTTTATTTTTTTGGTCTCCAAAATCACTGCAGATGGTGACTGCAGCCATGAAATTAAAAGACGCTTACTCCTTGGAAGAAAAGTTATGACCAACCTAGATAGCATATTCAAAAGCAGAGACATTACTTTGCCTACTAAGGTCCATCTAGTCAAGGCTATGGTTTTTCCTGTGGTCATGTATGGATGTGAGAGTTGGACTGTGAAGAAGGCTGAGCACCAAAGAATTGATGCTTTTGAACTGTGGTGTTGGAGAAGACTCTTGAGAGTCCCTTGGACCGCAAGGAGATCCAACCAGTCCATTCTGAAGGAGACCAGCCCTGGGATTTCTTTGGAAGGAATGGTGCTAAAGCTGAAACTCCAGTACTTTGGCCACCTCATGCGAAGAATTGACTCATTGGAAAAGACTCTGATGCTGGGAGGGATTGGGGGCAGGAGGAGAAGGGGATGACAGAGGATGAGCTTGCTGGATAGCATCACTGATTCTATGGATGTGAGTCTGAGTGAATTCTGGGAGTGGTGATGGACAGGGAGGCCTGGCGTGCTGCTATTCATGGGGTCGCAAAGAGTCGGACATGACTGAGTGACTGAACTGAACTGAATTGAGTCTAATTTTTGTTAATAGAATTATATTTTAGGAGACCAGTATGAAAGAAAATTGATTCAGTCTCAGATATCAGATGTGTAAGACTATCTCTGATTATCTAAAGCTACAGAAAACATATACACAATTATTAAGAAGATATAGTTATTTATTGTCATCCGAAGTAAATAAGTGAGTTACTTTCTAACTTTGCCAAAGACAATGCTGTACAATCACCTCCAGGGAAAGAAAAGAAGGCAAGGCTGGACAGACCAGGGCTGAGGGAATCCCTAGCCAAGGTGGGTGGTGGTGAGGGATGTGAAGCACTTGGCTGTGCAGATAAAAGAATGCAGCACACAGTATCCTTATGACCTGTAACCATAGTGGGCATTTGCCTCTCGGAAGCTAATGCCACACGATCGCCCTCTGGTTCAGTCAATGGGGGTCAGCCTGTGTGAGGCTGTGCCACACAGCAAGAGAAGCTATTTATGGGATCAAGGACTTGTGGGTCTGGGACAACAGCAGAGTTATATGAGGCAGGATGGTGGATAGCTGATTAGTTTTTGCTACCAGAGACACCTAGAATTGAGTTCTAGATCCCTCTTTTCAATTGTATGATCTTAAATGAATTACGTTTTCCCTGTCTGTAAAATGATGATCAAGCTCTCCTGACGGTGCAGTGGTAAAGAATACACCTGCCAATGCAGGAGATGTGAGATCAATCCCTGGGTCGGGAAGACCCACTGGAGAAGGAAGTTGCCACTTCAGTATTTAGTATTCAGGAGTTCCCACTCCCGTATTCCTGCCTGGGAAATCCCATAGACAGGGGAATCTGGCAGGCTACAACCCATGGGGTCGCAAAAGAGTCGGACATGACTTAGTGACTAAACAACAACAAAAATGATGATCATGTTACCTAACCTATAAGATTGTGCCTATGTATCCCTGGAAGCTCAGCCTGTAAAGAATCCACCTGCAATGCAGAAGACCCTGTTTCGATTCCTGGGTCCAGAAGATCCCCTGGAGAAGGGATAGGCTACCCACTCCACTATTCTTGGGCTTCCCTGGGTGGCTCAGATGGTAATGAATCCATCTGCAATGCGGGAGACCTGGGTTCAATACCTGGGTTGGGAAGATCCCCTGCATGGCAACCCACTCCAGTTTTCTTGCCTGGAGAATCCCCATGGACAAAGGAGCCTGGTGGGCTACAGTCCATGGGGTCCCAAAGAGTTGGACATGACTGAGTGACTAAGCACACATTATGTGCGATAGCACAGTATGAAAGCAAACATTGCTGAACGGAAGCTATTAGTATTGTCCTGGTTGCAGGAGGAAAGGAGAGGATGTTTGTACCTTTAAGCTAAAGAAGAAGTAAGGCGTTACAAAGATAGCTTGCTCAATATATCACTTTCTATTCTACAGCTCATCTAGGAGCCAGTCATGTGCTGGACGTTCACAGAACATTTCTGAATCACTAAACACTCGGACAATATTAATAGCTACAATGTGCGACTCTAACCAGCATTTTAAAGCACTGATTTGAGTACGCAAAAGGAAGGCAGTAATATGTGCCCATTTTTCTGAATGAAAAATGAAGGACCACTGTCTACACTTAACTGAAACAATCAGGAAATGGAACTATAAGGGCAAAGGTAAACATAATTATTCAGCTGGAATCAGGATCAGGTGTTGTAGGCTCCCTAAAAGTCACACACGAACAGTATCACTTTTTTAGGTATTCTAAAGAGACTCTGCAAATGACCTGAGTTCACATATAACACAGGGTTTTCCAAATAGAAGTAAAAAATATTACAACTGGCTTTGCTCTCAGGGCTTCAAATACAAAAATTAATACATACTGAGGTTTTAGACCTTCTGATTTGATCTGGAGGACAGCACAAAGAACTGTTACACAGTGTCTTTAGAATCCATTGCAGTTTACATAATCCCTAGAATTGTTTGGGTTTTATGAGGGTGAAGTTACTATCAGTACCATTCGTGATGGAGATATACTATAGAGGATTTATTTTTTAAGTTCTCTCTACTTCTAGGTTGGCATAGCTGTGTTCCCCAGTGGGAACTGAATAGGTCTAACTTTGTGCTGTGTTGACTAAAAGTTTATCTTCCCTTCATACTGGATGGGCCTGGCTAGTGATGGAAGAGGGGGTGTTTAATGTTACCTCTTGAGCCATTAATAAATCAAATACCTAATTCACTTATTGTGGTGCTGGAGAAGACTCTTGAGAGTTCCGAGATCAAATCAGTCAATCCTAAAGGAAATAAACACTGAATATTCATTGGAAGGACTGACACTGAAGCTGAAGCTCCAATACTTTGGCTACCTGATATGAAGAACCGACTCATTGGGAAAGAACTTGATGCTGGGTAAGATTAAGAGCAGGAGGAGAAGGGGATGACAGAGAATGAGACGGTTGGATAGCATCACTGACTCAATGGACATCAGTTTAGGCGAACTCCAGGAGATAGTGAAGGACACGGAAGCCTGGTGTGATACAGTTCATGGAGTCCCAAAGCGTCTGACACGACTTAGCAACTGAACAACAACAACAGTAATTCACTTAAGGCACTGAAAAGAGTCTCAGCTGGGTCTGCAGGAGAAATGGCTCCATAAAAGAGCTCTGAGCCTAAATTTAAACTAAAAAATATTTCCCCCATGACTGAATGAGCATTCTTAGGAATATATAGTGTTTTACATTTTAAATTTGGCCTATTTTAAGAAAAGATACTATGTAATCTAAAATACTTTTATTTTATTTAATATGTATTCACTTCTTCCAGACCTACAATTGATCTGGGTGCTCAATCATTATTATATTATAAAATGTTTTAATAACCAATAAAGCCAGCTTATTTTTTTACATTGAGGTGTCCTGAATTCTGGAGTTTACCTGAACTGAAAGTTTATGAAGATTAAGAGGAATATAATTTTAAAAGCAGATTTGAAAGACTTGTTATTTATGCTTATTTTTATAAATTACTAAGTTAGATTTAGCCCTATCAGAAAGGAGAATAAAGAGAAGCAAAAGTTATCTATTTATCAGCTCTGTGAATGGGAAACAGATAAAAGGCAATAAGGAAGGAAAAGGAAATCATATGATAAACACCCGTTAATCCAAAGGCATAGTTGGTCTGTCTAGACTTTAGGTCACACTTGCTCTAATAAAGCTACAGAGTGTAATAAAAGCTAAGCCTACACAATAATTCTGTATGTAAAATTTCTATTATTATTGGCTACCACTTGAAACAATTTAATATCAAATTTTATGTATAAACATGATGAATCTGGACTCTCCATAGGACCCTGATCCACAATATACTTAATATTAATAATTCTATCCTGTAAGTCACACTTTGGAATTTATTAAATAGAAAATAGTTGTTTAATAGATGACTTTTAAAACTTAACTTGTACATTAAAGTTTAAGGGTTAGCAAAGAAAATTAACAAAATTGAAGCTTAGAAAAATGTTAAAAATAATATTTTCAAAATATTCTCAACTTGAAGCTATGATTATGGAGAAGATTTATTTGTATGGAATGTGATAATTCTACTGACCAGCTTGTACACATTCCTGGGGTCTTAATTTAGGTGTTACCTCCTCGAGAATCTGATGTCCTGTGTTTAAACTTGTCATAATAATCATCACACATTGTAACTGTCTTTCACACAAGACTGTAAAACAGGAAACACAGGTTTTGTCTTATTCACCATTATGTCATTAGTTCCTAGTACAGAACCAAATGAACTAATAGTAGCTGTGGGTTAAATGGGGCTTGCCTTGTGGCTCAAACAGTGAAGAATCTACCTGCACTGCAGGAGACCTGAGTTCAGTCCCTGGGTCAGGAAGATCCCTGGAGAAGGGAATGGCTACCCACTCTAGTATTCTTGCCTGGAGAATTCTGTGGACAGAGGAGCCTGGCAGGCTACAGTCCATGAGTTCACAAAGAGTTGGACATGACTGAGTGACTAACACACACATGGGTTAAATATTGGGTATTTGGGTTAAATATTGGGTATAGGAATACTGAATGAATTGTGTTACATCTATTCCTAATGATTAAATAATTCACAATGCATTGAAAAATTAAAGAGCTACATCTCTAAACAAAATATTTTTCAATCTTTAAAGGCCTGATCTTGCACCTTCTTTCTTTGACTCTTCTTTCCTGTTTTTCCTCTTAATCAGTACAAAACTAAATTATCAGAATCTGAGTTTCAAATTTAATAACAGATCACAAAGCCTGATTGGTTTGATCCCAAGGTGGACAGGTTGATCCTTATCTCCCTCTTCAGCAGATAGCTGGTATGCTAGAATTTGACACACACAGGTCCCTGAAAGAGCTCTGCAGTTCCTAACCAATTGTGTAGTTCTTCTCGGTCTCAGAGAGACTGGATCTGACTACTGTTCCTGAGACAGACCCAACTATTATTTTATTCTTTCTAGAATCCACTGCAGTTTGAATTATCCATGTGGTTACTGGTTTAGCTGTTTATTCCCTCTCCCTCACTAGGTTGTACATGCTAGAGAGGCCACATTATTCTGTTCAGCACTCTATACCCAGGGTCTGGTTTAGTGCCTGACACACAATAAAACACTCCATAAATATTGGTCAGATGTGTAAATATAAGGTTTGGAGCAGCAGTTTTCAATCAAGAGAGACTGTAAAATTAGATAGGTAACAGCTACCCCTACTGTTGTTTTCTCTACATTCCAAGTCTATCTGCCACAGGGAAGACTTGAAGCTATAGGCACTCTTTTATTATAAATTTTGTTCAATCAATGGCAAACTGCAAAAGCAATACTAGGGAGGCAGGAGGTACAATATCTAGGAGATGCAATGGAATTATAATAACAGCAACCATTTCCAATAAGAAGTTTAGGATTTTAATTCCAGCTTACTAAGTGTGGATCCTAGGGGAACTTACATATTCTCCCTAAATACTCAGTCTCATCTTATTTAAAATGGGGTGGCTTTTGTCTAACATGCAGAGTTTTTAATGGTAATTGAATAAGATTGTATATATGAAAGCAACTGATAGTATAATTCATGGCATTTAGGAGAAGGGGCTTACTGCAAATTAGTTCTTTTGTGTTGGCCAGCCAATGTCTGCAGCAAAATAGAGAGATGATTTGACTAAAAGCCCAGGAATGGACATTTTGGGTAGAGAAAAAGAAAAGAAAAAGGATTTAAAGGCAAGAAAAAAGTAAGTAGATGTGAGGGACAATAACTTAAAAAAAAACCCAAAAAACATAAGATAGAGCAGTAGGAACATAAAAGCCATTAGAAATGGAAAGAATTTTAACATAAAGAAAAAACTGACAAAAAATCTGTTAGCTTTTTCTTAGGTGACACACCTTTCCCACATATAAATAAAATAATTACTACAATTACAGTTGGTAGAAAAATCAACTGAAATGTATATTAAATACCTATTAAAGATTTAACAGGAGAAAGCAATGGCACCCCACTCCAGTACTCTTGCATGGAGAATCCCATGGACAGAGAAGCCTGGTAGGCTGCAGTCCATGGGGTTGCTAAGAGTCGGACACGACTGAGTGACTTCACTTTCACTTTTCACTTTCATGCATTGGAGAAGGAAATGGCAACCCACTCCAGTGTTCTCGCCTGGAGAATCCCAGGGACTGGGGAGCCTGGTGGGCTGCCATCTATGGGGTCGCACAGAATCGGACACAACTAAAGCGACTTAGCAGCAGCAGTAGCAGCAGAGATTTAACGTTCTTCACAGGAATTCACAGGCTGAAAACTCAACCTGTGTAAATATAGCTGTGAACTTTATTATTTACTTTGATAAGGCAAAAGCATATCCTCTTCTGTGTACTACCTGCAGAGTTGTAAAAGGCAAATGTGTACCAGCTCTTTAGGTACAATTACAGGGCATCAGAATTTGGCCCCTTCTTTGCATTTGTGATTATCATACAGCGGCACTGGAAGAAACTGAATATTATGAAAACTTTATTGAAAGTTCATTTTCCATGTTGTTGTTGTTGTTGCTCAGTCACATCTGGCTCTTTGTGACCCCATGAACCGCAGCACACCAGGCTTCCCTGTCCTTCACCATCGTCTGGAGCTTCCTCAATCTCATGCCCATCAAGTCGGTGATGCCATACAACCATCTCATCCTCTGTCATTCCTCTGCTCTTACCTTCTTTCTTTCTCAGATCAGGGTCTTTTTCAGCGAATCAGGCTCTTCACATCATGTGGCCAAAGTATTGGAACTTCAGCTTCAGTATCAGTCCTTCCAATGAACATTCAGGGTTGATTTCCTTTAGGATGGACTGGTTGGATCTCCTTGCAGTCCAAGGGATTCTCAAGAGTCTTCTCCAACACCACAGTTCAAAAGCATCAATTCTTTGGTGCTCAACTTTCCTTATGGTCCAACTCTCACATCCATACATGACTACTGGGAAAACCATAGCTTTCACTAGATGGATCTTTGTAGCAAAGTAGTGTCTCTGCTTTTTATTATGTTGTCTAGGTTTGTCATAGCTTTTCTTCCAAGGAGCAAGTGTCTTTTAATGTTACAGCTGCAGTCACCATCTGCAGTGATTTTGGAGCCCAAGAAAACAGTCTGTCACTGTTTCCATTGCTTCCCCATCTACTTGCCATGAAGTCTTGGGATTGGATGTCAGTTTTTTGAACGTTGAGTTTTAAGCCAGCTTTTTCACTCTGCTCTTTCATCTTCATTAAGAGGCTCTTTACCTCTTTGCTTCCTGCCATAATGTGGAGTCATCCGCATATCTGAGGTTATTGATATTTCTCCTGGCAATCTTGATTCCAGCTTGTGCTTCATCCAGCCCAGTATTTTGCATGATGCACTCTCCATATAAGTTAAATAAGCAGGGTGACAATAAACAGCCTTGATGTACTCCTTTACCAATTGTTCAAGCAACAATTGAACCAGTCCATTGTTTCATGTTCATTTCTAATTGTTGTTTCTTGACCTGCATACAGGTTTCCTAGGAGTCAGATAAGGTGCCTTTTAGTCCATCCTAAAGGAGACCAGTCCTGGGTGTTCACTGGAAGGACTGATGCTGAGGCTGAAACTCCAATACTTTGGCCACCTCATGCGAAGACTTGACTCATTGGAAAAGACTCTGATGCTGGGAGGGATTGGGGGCAGGAGGAGAAGGGGATGACAGAGGATGAGATGGCTGGATGGCATCACTGACTTGATGCACATGAGTCTGAGTGAACTCCAGGAGTTGGTGATGGACAGGGAGGCCCGGCGTGCTGCGATTCATGGGGTCGCAAACAGCTGGACATGACTGAGCGACTGAACTGAACTGAACTGAACTGAAAGTATCATTTAAGATACTTTTCAGTATCATTTTTCATAATTAGTTGCTTTCATTTTCTTACTACTTTAGTCAAACTTATGTCAGCTTCTTCATTAAAATTGTTTTCTGTCTAAGTATTGCCTCTGATGTGTTTTTGTGTGTATTCTTTGGTCTCTTCTCAAAATAAGAAAAAGAATAAAAGGTCTTAGAAGCATTGCATATCAACAGTAGGCACCATGCAACCTCAAAGAATGCCCACCTGATATCAATAAGTTCATTAGAAGAGTTCATTTGAAATTACAACCTTTGTCTACTTGTGATAAACTGACTTTTAAGTCTATCTATGTTCTCTATACGACTGCCATCTTCATGAGGGCTGGAATCTTGCCTATTTTACTTTCCTTTCTATCATCACCACCCAGTTCAGGGAGAGGCACACAATATACAGCCACTGAATATTTTACCCATTAAGCTAACATTTATTGCATCTTTATTTTGAGCCAGTCATTATTTTAGGTGGTAAAGATATAGGGATGAACAAAACAGATGAAAATTTCTAATCTCAAGGAAGTTATGTATTTGTGTGAGTAACTGCCAATAAGCAAGGAAAATAATTTGAATGCATAAAATGATAGACAATGGTCAATGCTAAGAATGAAAATGAAGCGAGGAAAGGAGAAATACATTCTAAGGCGGGAAATTTGTGGTTAAAATTTCAGATAGGATGGGTAGTGATGGTATCACTGAATGATCACATTCAGGTAAAGACCTGAATAAATACAAAAATGAGTTAGGAAGGTATCCTCGGGGAAAAAAATACAAACAAAAACATTTAAGCCAAAGGAATGGTAAAAATTCCCCTGGGAGAAGTATGCTCTACTCTTCTCTATAAAATCTTAGAAATGTTCCTGTTAAAACATATTGAAAACAGAAAATATACAAACATATACACTAACAAAACCTTTAAAATGTTTAATCTTTCAATAAATTAAAATTCTAAAAAGACAGGAAGAAAAGGAATGTGAAGGGCAAGGCCTTATGATGTTCCCACAACATCCCGGGGGTATTATCCAATTCAGCAATAATCAGGAAGACTCAGGGACAAAAGGCAGTTGTACAATAATGGCAATCACAGAGAATGGCCATCAGGTAATATGCATGGACTGCCTAGAGAAAGAAAGAAGAAGAAGGAAAAAAAACAACTCTCTAGGAGGACACCTTCAACAACCTAGATCATGTGGGGGTCTCACAGGTAAAGCAAGCCCCAATTAAGAAGAGCTTACATATCAGAAATATCAGAGATAAAGGAAAGCTTTTCCGTATGAATCAGCAGGCACAAAAGTGCTTTGAGGGCACAGCTTTAAGAACTGAAATGAGAGAATATTAATATCAGAATTTAGTGGGATAAAATATTTAAAATGATAAAAAAATTTACAGAAAGAGGCAAACATAAGAAAAAACATGAAAAAGCAGATGTGATAGGAATAAAATTTATATTAAAGTTAACATTTGAAATGAGGCTACATCACATTAGATGCCAGACAAGGGAAGAATTACTGAAATGAAAGATAATTCTATGGAATTTACCTAGAATAAAAAGATTAAAATGAAAAATTTAAGAAAAGAGATTAAGAAATATGAAGAACAGAATAAAAATATCTAACATACGTCTGAAGTTTAGTTGGGAATGAGAAAATAAAGACAAATAGGCAACATCTCAAAGCAATAATGGACCCTTTTCAAAACTGAGAAAGATATGAAACGTCAGATGTATAAAGCAAGTCTTAAGAATAATAATTAAAAATAAATTCAAACCTAGAGACATTATAATGAACACTGTATCACTGATGATCCAATCAAAGAAAACACAACTCGTAGTGTTTAAAATGAGATAATATGAAGTAGGCAGACGAGGCTGATAAGTGAACCAAGGTATGGTGACACAACCCAGAAATTTTTTAGCAATGACAAGGGACAGAGGGGTAAAATAGGGAGTCCTGGTGAACCAGCTGGGTCACCACAGAGAAGTAGCGGTACTTGGAAATGTAACCCAAGTTGACAAAGGAGGAATATTTTTATTTCTTCTTTCCTCCAGTCAGTTACCAATGATTCCCATTGGATGAGCCCAGGCAGAAGAAAACTGATTTTGGAGCCTAGGAAATTCATCCTGAATTGTCAGCTATCTTCAAAAACAACCAAGAAGAAGAGAAAAGAATGAATTTTAGAGTCAAAAAATCCACAATCTGTACAAATGCCAAAGACAGAGAGTAAGGACAAATTATCTATGGAGGAAGCTCAAGTAAACTGATAGTTAACACCTCACCAGCAACAACAGTCTAGAAAACAGTGGAATAGTATCTTCAAAGTATTGAGGGAAAATAAGTACCGTAGTTTATATAGTCAATAAAATGTCATTTTAAAAGTGAGAATATCAAAATCAAAACTGCAATGAGACATAACTTCATACCAGTCAAAATGGCCATCATCAAAAAGTCTACCAATAATAAATGCTGAAGAGGGTATGAAGAAGATGGAATCCTCTCATACACTGCGGGCAGGAATGTAAACTGGTGCAGTCACAATGGAGAACAGTATGGGGCTTCCTTAAAAAATTAAAAATAGAGCTACCGTATGATCCAGCATCCCACTCATGGGCAGATGCCCAGAAAAAACAAAAGCTCTAATTCAAAAGATACATGCACCACGATGTTCATAGCAGCATTATTTACAATAGTGAAGACAAGCATCCTAAATGTCCACTGACAGATGAATGGATAGCAATATATACAATGGTATATATATATATATATATATAATATATATAAATATAAAAATATAAAATTTAAATTTATGTATCTATAAAGGCTTCCCTTATATATTCATAAGGGATTCCATGGTGGCTCAGATGGTAAAGAATCTGCCTGCAATGCAGAAGACCAGGGTTCAATCCTTGCATTGGTAAAATCCCCTGGAGAAGTGAATGGCTACCCATTCCCATGTTCTTGCCTGGGAAATCCCATGGAGAAAGGAGCCTGGCAAGCTACAGTCAGGGGGTCACAAAGAATCGGACATGACTTAGCAACTAACACTTTCACAAACTCACAAGTGCTTCCCAGGTGGCTCAGTGGTAAAGAATCTACCTGCCAATGCAAAGAGATACAGAAGACACATGTTCAGTCCCTAGGCTGGGAAGATTCCCTGAAGGAGGGCCTGGCAACCCACTTCAATATTCTTGCCTGGAGAATCCCATAGACAGAGGAGCCTGGCATGCTACAGTCCATAGTGTCCCAAAGAGTCTGACACAACTGACGTTCAGGAAATTCAGGAGACATGGGTTTGATCCCTGGGTCAGGAAGATCTGGAGGAGGAGATGGCAACCCACTCCAGTATTCTGGACTTGGAAATCCCATGGACAGAGGAGCCTAGTGGGTACAGTCACAAGGAGTCAGACATGACTTAGTGACTGAGCATACATGTACATGAACAACTGTATGCTATTTATTTGAGCCAATTATTAAAGCTATTCTAAAACTTAAAGGACATTTTTGTTGAAAATAAAACTAGCTTGAGAGGAATTAGAAAACCTGGATAGATTTTTATATATTAAAATATTACCTAAGCAGTTAGAAATCTAGATAAACACACACACACACATACACATACAGGTACCTACACAAGTCCAAGTATACTTAAAGGCAACACAATAAACCTTTAAAAACCAGTATAGTCTGTTATAAAAACTATAC
Source organism: Ovis canadensis (assembly GCF_042477335.2). NCBI lineage: Eukaryota > Metazoa > Chordata > Mammalia > Artiodactyla > Bovidae > Ovis > Ovis canadensis. The sequence continues at coordinate 182,906,771 of NC_091245.1, forward strand.
TGAAAAAACTGGAATAGCATCTTAACTTATTATACAAGACTATTAAATATTCATACCAAATTAGAAAAAGGCATTATAAGAAAAGAAAATTATTTTCTATAATAAGGATTAAGAAGCACAACCAAGCAAAGAGCATTTAGGAAAAAACAAAAGGTAACAAGAACTATCATTTATCTAACCTCCACTAAGTGATTTGCAAGAGTCCTGCATATATAATTTAATCTATACATCATCCATATAAGGTAGAGTTATTTGCATCTTTATCATCATTTTATAAAGGCAGAAAATGGTGTTCTAAGAAAAGAAACTGTCTCAAGGTCATAGACTTAATAAGTGGCAGAGCGTGATATTAGGAGACTAAAGCCTATTACTTAAAGACTATATTTTACTGTTTCTTCATCTTTAAAAAATATATTCAAGTGCAACATTGTAATATCTAAAGAACACTAAATATAATTTTGAGTGCAATATTATTTTTAGCTTTCAGTAATTTTACTGTAATATGCCTAGGCATTGTTTTCATCAAATTTGTTGTGTCTGGGGTTTGGTAAATTCCTTGAATATGCATGTCTTTCAAAACCTTTAGGAAGCTTTTACTTTTATTCTTAAAATACTTAAATAATTTTCCTGCCCATTCTCAACTGCATATATAGTAGATGCTTTAAAATTTTCCTTCAGGCTTCTGAGTTTCTGCTTATTCTTTCCATTCTTTTTTTTAATTACTCTTTTTCAGATTGGATGAATTCTATTTATTTATCTCAAGTTCACTCGCATCCTTCAGCCACATCCATTATGCTATTAATCCTACTTGGTAATTTATTTCAGATAATGTATTTTTCTGTTCTAAAATTTTCATTCTTTAATACAGATACATATTTTAGAATTTCTCTGCTGATATTTCCTATCTTTTTATTCATATTAACCATATTTTCTTTTATTTCATTCAGCTGTTATAATTAATAATTCAGCTTCTTTCCATTTCTTTTCTGATAATTTTAATATCTGAGTCATTTCAGAATTTTCATCTATTGATTTTCTTTCCCTTTGAGAAAGGATTACAATTTACCATGTTTTTTGTATCTGAACTACTTTGGGGTTGTATCTTGGACACTGTCAATGTTAACGGTAAAAATTCTGGATTCAGTTATACAGAAACAGAGAAAGCTGGTGTTTTTGTTCCAGCCAGTCATTAGCTTGGCTTATCTCAAGCTGCAAACTCTGTCCTATTCAGACCTGTTCCAATTGCTTTCAGTCTGCCCTGTGCGTGTATGGTTCTGGGGTCAGCCAAAAAGTGGTAGGCAGAGCTTGAATATGGAATTTGAGTTTTCCCATCTCTGTCTCCTTCTTTCTTTAAGTCACCTCTCACTCTCTGGCATCCCTGTCCCTTCCCATATTCCTCCAGTCTGAAAGCATCAGGCTCTCTTTTGAAGTTTAGTTTCTTTTTTTGCCACTACAACTGCAGACGCTCTCAAGAAAAGCCACAAAAATGTGAAATTCACCCACCCTCTGCTAATTGCTTAATACAAGTTTCAACTCCCTTCTAAAAAGCTTCCTTCTATTATTGTTCATTCTCCAAAATGCTAATATCATTGTATTTTGTTTTGTTTTTCTTTGGTTTTGTTTCTGGTTAGAGCTTATGGTTGTTATTTGTAGGTGGGTTATTTGATTAGAGATTTATTTCTCCACACCAGAAGTAACTCATAAATTATGCTTAATTCTGGGAATAGAAGGATCTAAATAGGTACCAAGAAGTACAGATAGAATTTGAAGTCAATGGGCTAGAAACACATCACTTGCTTTTGGAAGAGGCTTAAACAATAACACATGAAGAAAGAGGAAAATAAAGTGGATAATAAGCAAATTTAATGAAATAATGTACCACCAAATAGCTAAGAATGCAAGTCAATATATATATACATATGTATACATTTTTTTCCCCACTTTCCAAACTTTTGAGCAATATTTCTCAAAACTTTGGAGAGTGGGAAAAAAATAATGTCAGTCAAATGTCTCAAGACCAACACTCTTCATCAGATCCCAAAACCAAAGTAGGAAAAACAAAAGAAACTAAAAGAATCGTTGTCCAAAATTCTTTGCCAAGATTTACAGTAATCCATAACATATCTCAAAGCTTGAAAAACTATCTCAAGAACTAGTAATAATTAAGTTCCCAAGTAAATTATATTTTTTAAATTAAAAACAAGCACACACTCAAATGCAAAATATTTTTTCAACTGAAGCTAAAGCAAATTCCCTTTATAGTTGACAATAGAGCCCATATATTTCTATCATTACAAGGTCTAGTTTCAGATCTTGATGCATTATAGGATATGGTTATATCAGATGGTAAGAAAAGAAAATCCTATTTAAAATTCAGCAAGAATATAGTCTCTACAAGAGATACCTTTTTCTCCTTTGGTATGCTTCTGGATCTAATTCTATTAGGCTACAGCAAAAAACACTGCCCCTACCACCATCAACCATCAGAAGATATGATTCCACTACTAGGCAGCTGTGGGACTTTGGAAAAGTTCCTATCAAGGCTTGAGTTTACTTATGTGAAATATGAGGCTAGAAGAGATTTTATTTTTCTACTTTCCAATTGTATCATTCTTCAACTATACAAATAGCCTCGATTTGTTGCTGTTGTTGGCTGCAAAGCCTGTAGGATTTTAGCTCCCGGTCAAGGATGGAACCTATGCCTGCTGCAGTGGCAGTATGGAGTCTTAACCGCTGGATCACCAAGAAAGTCCCTAAATTGCCTTATTTCTGGAATTTTCATATTTGAAGACTTGCATGATATCTACAAAACAAGTTTGGATAATTCCTCAGATTTCAGGACCATAGAGAATATTCAAGAGAGACAAATGGTCCCTTGAAGAAAAGTGGGGGTAAAAATGCAGGCTCTCACATACAATCTCAAGTAAATCATCAACTGACACCCGAAGCTGTCATGCCATACAGAGATAAGGAGCTTGTTTACGTTTACATCAGTACTTCAGATGAGTGGGAGAACGCTGTGAATGGTATATTAAAAATAATTTTCAGTTTGAACATTAAACAAGTGGACACTGACTAAAAATTTCAAGAAAAGATGCTGCATATTAAGATTCTGAAATTTTTATACCTATTATCTGAATTTATCTATTATTATAGAAAATAATAGATAATTATGTTTTTAATATTATTGTATTAATAATATAAATAATATAATCTATTATTATTATCTTTATATCTAGTCTCTATTATTATTATATTATTATCTATTATCTAGAAGCAAAAACAGGATAAGTAGTACAATGTTGTTTATAACTGCTTGGATTCTGTTCAATCAAACAACATTAATAAGCATTTATTAAACACCTGGGGCTTCCCAGGTGGCGCTAGAGGTAAAGAAGCCGCCTGTCAATACAAGAGACACAAGAGAAGACATGGGTTCGACCTTCGATCTTCGGGAAGATCCCCTTGGAGGAGGGCATGGCAACCCTCTCCAGTATTCTTGCCTGGAGAATCCCATGGACAGAGAAGCCTGGTGGGCTATGGTCCATAGGCTTGCAAAGAGGCAGACAAAGCGACTTAACATGTATGCACACATGCATTAAGCACCTGGTTGGTACCAGGTGCTGTACTGTTCACTTGTAGACACAAACATGTAAGACAGAGTTTTGTGTCTGCCTTTAGAGAGTTAATAATCTACCAGAAGAGATATACGCAAGAATATATACATACAGATATACATATGTACGGAGAAGGCAATGGCACCCCACTCCAGTACTCTTTTGCCTGGAAAATTCCATGGATGGAGGAGCCTGGTAGGCTTCAGTCCATGGAGTCACACAGAGTCAGACACGACTGAAGCGACTTAGCAGCAGCAGCAGCAGCAGCATACATATGTAAATAATAATGGTGCATAGAAGGAAGCAGTAAAGACTATGAAGAAGGGAACAGAAAGCCCTGTGTCTCAGGCTTGATTCCCTATAGGGAATTATGGTATCTGGGATCATACTGCAGAAGGTGGTCAACCACACAGCATGCAGGGCATTCAGAGCTAGTCCAGGAAGCAAGAGACGGAGGGATTGCTGGAGGAATCTGGAGAAACCGCGGCAGAGCAGTGGACCTACAGGACAAACAGTCAGTTGAAGATCTAACAGGTGCCTGTCTCCTGTCTGGATGATAGCATCTAATTTCTGGGCCAATAGCTCAGTTGGTAAAGAATCCACCTGCAATGCAGGAGACCCCGGTTCAATTCCTGGGTCGGGAAGATCCACTGGAGAAGGGACAGGCTACTCACTCCAGTATTCTTGGGCTTCCCTTGTGGCTCAGCTGGTAAAGAATCTGCCTGCAAAGTGGGAGACCTGGGTTCAGTCCCTGGGTTGGGAAGATCCCCTGGAGAAGGGAAAGGCTACCCATTCCAGTATCCTGGCCTGGAGAATTCCATGGACTGTAAAGTTCATGGGGTCGAAAAGAGTCGTACACCACTGAGCAACTTTCACTTTCACTTTCTGGGACAAAATCAGGATCCAAAGATGATTCTGTGCAGGTGAGAGTTGAAAAAGGAAAGCAACAGAATGAGTACTCTGTTATGGAAAGAAGGATGTTCCAAGTTGAGGAAATAACAAGAATAGCAGAAGGATTTTTTTTCCTAGTGTTCTGTCTCATGAACATGCTATATAAGCAGAAATTATCTGAACAAGTAACAATTTCTATCAGTTTACAAATTCTGGCAGGCTAAATTAAACCTGAAGACGAGGACAAAATTACCTTCAAGTTCCTATTTATAACTTTCTATCCCCTAAAAGGCTATTTATATAGCTTATATGTGTAACTGACTTGCATCCTTTCCAAATCATTCTATTCAATTGTGAAATATTTGGAATCAAATATCATTGGTTTTCATTTTGTTTTAAGGGGCAAAAAGAATGAACTAACCTATAATCACACCAGCGGCAAGAATAAGAATTTAGCTCCTTCTTTTGAAATGAAGAGACAAATAATTTAGCCAAGAGCTTCCAAGTTTAATTTACAAACCACAAAAATCTATAAACATAAATTATGTAGTGAAAATTTCACTTATTCTTACTTGAATATAACTATAATCTCTTGAATATCAGTTTTAACAAAATGAATAAGAGTGCAACAGAGTTCAGATGAAGCTTATTTCTTGCCCAAATCCATATGAATGCCAAATACCTTCCAAGCAGACTGTCCAGCCATTTAGTATAAATGAATCCTCTTGCCTTCCATTTGAAAAACATTCCTCATATTGGGCACTTGCAACTAACTTACAGTCTCCCTCATCACTGCTTAGCAGTGAACACAACTAAGGGAGATAGAATGAACCCTTTAGGCCACATGAATACTGATAGTGGACCTCATGTATTATGCTTCTCTAGAGACAAGCTACAACAGCAAGAAAGATCAGGTGTATTATGTTTTACCTATGAATCTTGATTTACAAGATGGGGAAAGGAAGATTGGGAGAAAGGGAACTAATATTTAATTGCACCCTCTTCTGGGCTAGGCACTTAGCAAATATTTTACAACTTAATCTACTCACAATCAGATGAGGTATTAATACCATGCAATACAAAAAGAAGACCATGAAGAAGGCTGAGCACTGAAGAACTGATGCTTTTGAATTGTGGTTTCGAGAAGACTCTCGAGAGTCCCTTGGACAGCAAGATCAAAACAGTCAATCCTAAAGGAAATCAACCCTGAATGATCATTGGAAGGACTGATGCTGAAACAAGCTCCAATACTTTGGCCACAGAGATGAACTGACTCAATAGAAAAGGCCCTGATGCTGGAAAATATTGAAAGGAGGAGGAGAAGAGGATGACAGAGGATGAGATGGTTGGATGGCATCACCTAATCAACAGACATGAGTTTAAGCAAGCTTCAGGAGATGGTGAAGGACAAGGAAGCTGGAGTGCTGCAATCCATGGGGTTGCAAAGAGTCAGACACAACTGAGTGACTGAACAAAAACAACAATACAAGAAGAAATGAGATTCAAAAAGGCTAAGTTACTGTCATGATGTCATGTATTACCTAATTGACATCATGACCTAAGTCTAATTTGACCCTGATGTTTCTTTATTTCCCTTAAATTTATTATTGTTTATGTCCCAGTTTTTTTTTTTTTTAAAAGCATACTTCATTAGGGTCACATCTCTGACAGGCAAGAGATTCCTCTCAAGCTGTTTTGGGGTGAACTTATTTGCCAGGGGTAGTACTGTTTGTGTTGACATCTGCCGCCTCTTCAGATCTAGTGTTATGGACCACTGTAATACAAGCTGAAGGAGTATTTATCTAACGCACAACCTAGAGAGTTGACTTCAGAAGTGGTGAGTCTCACTACCACAGTGATGGCAGCAGCCTGTTCAAAGACTGATGAAATTTTGTCTTTGCCCCATTTGTGTCTGCTCTTTAGAGTCACCAAGGGTCACTCTACCATGGGTGAGCCTACAGCCATGGTATCCTTTCTTTTCAGGCTTTTCTCCCTGCCAAACTTAACACGTCAAGTTCTCTGATGTCATAGATATCATCAGGCCCTAAGTGTCTCAAGGCTTCTTTTTGAACCCCTTAACATCTTCTTTTTCATGCAGCCCAAACCCTGTGGCTCATCACTTTATTCTTTTACTCATACTCTGTGTTCACACTCTGGCTTTCCTCTGTCTCATTTACCTCTACTTCGTCTGGTTAAGATTCTGAGATGAGAATTCTACGTAAGTAGTTTTTTGGAATCTGATCCCTGGAAACACTAGTGAAGGAGAAAAGTGAGACAGAGAAGGGAAATGAGAGAGTCTGTAAAGATCACCATCAGTGGTTCTAGATCCCTATTCTTACATGTTGCCCACCCATCAAGAGAAAAATTTGTGTTCCCCATCTTGAATCTGGGTTGGCCTTGTACCTTGTTTTGGCTATTATATTGCAGCAGAAGTCACGCTGTGTCAGTTCTAAGCCAAGGTCAGAAGAGTTCTAGCAGTCTACTTTTTTTGCTTTCTTGGGATGTAGACACCATATAAAGAAGTTCTGACTACATTAATGAATGACTAGAAAGCATGTAGATAAAAAGAGGTTCAGACTCCAGCTATTTCACCCTTTGCACTGAGGCCTCACACTTGTACATAAAGCCTCCATGGACGTTCCTGTCCCAGTCAGACTCCCAGTCAAGTGCAGCTGTATACGTGAATTCTGGTATTATTAGGCAAAGCAGAAGAACTCTCGGCTCAGCCCAGTCACCCTACAGAATTGTGAGAAAAAGTAAATCCTACTGTTTGAAGCAACTAACAAACTACCTAAAGAGGTATTTTGTTACACAGCCATAAAGGAAATAAGTTAGTCAATAAAGAGTACATTTATTAAGCAGCTTACTACTATAATGAACTGGAGCTCAATCCTTTTGGGCTATTCTGGCAAACAGTATAGAACATGCTTCACAGTCATCCCACATAAAGGGTGGGGATGCTAGGATGCTGCTGCTGCTGCTAAGTCACGTCAGTCGTGTCCGACTCTGTGTGACCCCACAGACGGCAGCCCACTAGGCTCCCCCGTCCCTGGGATTCTCCAGGCAAGAACACTGGAGTGGGGTGCCATTTCCTTCTCCAATGCATGAAAGAGAAAAGTGAAAGTGAAGTCACTCAGTCGCATCCGACTCTTAGTGACCCCATGGACTGCAGCCTACCAGGCTCCTCCGTCCACGGGAGTTTCCAGGCAGGAGTACTGGAGTGGGGTGGGGGATGCTAGGATATTTATCCACTAACTTGCCACTAATTATTTGCTCAAAGCATCTTCTAGGGACATTAAATCTTTGACACTTTAAGCATGGCCAGAACTTGAGCCAAACTTGCTGAATATCGAGGAAAGGAAAACGCTTAGAGAGTCAGAGTATCAGTCATATGACCTCTTCAGTGATAAGAAATGAGTGGTGGAGAAAAATAGAAAGAGTCACAGTATTAGTGAAGACCCAATCCTGGAGCAGTCTCACTATCTGCCTTTCTCTATTCGTATATTTCAGAAGCTAAAGATGGTCTCACGAACCACTAACTATAACCACCACTCAGCCTCAGCCTCTCCACATAGCTGGACCCTAAATATTATTTAAAAATCCTTTCAGGTTTCCCTAATCAACTCCCTCTCGACTTCTATATATGACAGCTATTTCAGATCTTTGTTCTTTCCTGAAATCTTCTATTCTACCCCTCCTCTTTCAACATCTGCAAAGAAATTGGCTATCTGCACCAATGAGAAAATAAAGACCATTATATCAACTTTTGGTATCTCCCTTACAAACAACTGCCTTTATACACTTCTATTTATCCTTGCCTACTATTACTACAGGAAAGGATCCACCTTACTCCAATGCTAATCCATCCACCTCTCCACCAGTGGAGCCCTCTACCTTTGGGATTTTGCCCCTCTTATGTAACTGCCCCTACCTGTCTCTCTTAACATACAAATTCTGAGGAAATGGAAGGATATGATCTATTAAAATACTACACAGCATTCCTATTGCCTGAGATTTACTCTTTTTTCCCCCCTCAGGCCTCCCTCAGACTCTTGCTGGGCAAACTCCTCATTATCCTTTAGGGCTCAGCCTTCTATTACAGCCTCTGGAAAGCCTTCACTAACCTTGCCACTTACCAAACCTAAGGTTCCCTCATCACAGTGCTTTGCTCTGTATTGAAATTGTACATTCCCTTTCCTGATATTTCTCCTTTCTCCTCCATTGAATGTAAGATCAGGTACTTAAAAGTTTTCAAACCACAGTCTCTATGTTTAGAACACAATCAGTGTTTAATAAATAATTACTGAATAAATAAATGAACAGGCTCCTCTCATTCTTTCTTCACCATACCAGAGTAACTTTAGTGAAAGTCACAAGCAGGACATACCATACTGTGGCCCTTTCTTTGCCATTATTTTTGCTTCCATTTAGTCTGCTATAAAGTATGATAATGTGGTCGTTTTTAATCTGCATGCAGTTTCGTGTTAAAAAAAAAAAAGGCAAAACACACTTGCTTAGAAGCTCAGGAATCCATTGTTAACCTGGAACTTTTTCTTTTGTTATAATGCTGTGAAGAATCAGACTTCAACACTGGATTCTAAAATGGAATTTGTACTTCTCATCAACAGAAATTTGGAACTTTTTAAGTTTTAAAAGAATGTTCAGAGGCAAAAATGCATACTTGTATATTCACAATGGGTTGCTTAAAAAATGTTTCTAGAAATGTAAAGCAACTTTCTTTTTTAGCAGTCAGATTGATGGGCTTAACTATATTAGTTTCTATAGGTATGGTTTTCACTTTCATCAAAAAATGAGCCCTCAATTTTAAAAGAAATGAGAAAAGAATCAATTTGGGCTTATGATCACTTCTGATCCCTCCTGTTCAATTCTGTGCTGTGTGTGCTAAGTCACTTCAGTCATGATCAACTCTTTGCGACGCAATGGACTGTAGCCTGCCAGGCTTTTTAGAGCCTTCTTAAGCCATAAACCAGATTCCCTGGGAAAGGATTTGGAACAAAGAATATATACCTCTTTGCCTCCTCCCTCCTATGTTCAAAGCAGCTGAAGAAAGTGGGTTAAGTCTTTCACATAATATTAATTCCACTGCTTTGGTATGCCTGAAATCTGCTCAGAATGATTCCCACCTTCCCCCTTCCCTTCCATTGACATCTTTTGGAAAAGGTGAGGGAGCTGAGGTGGCTTTTAAAAGCTGGTCTTCCGGGAGATAAAGACATTGAAATTCCACTCCAATTATTTTTTATTTCTTACCATTTCAAAACCTGAATATATACAATATTATGAAATATTTGTGTTCTTCATTAAAAACAACCTTCTAATTAAATATTTAAGTTTAGATTAAAGCAAAATGCAGAAAAGAAGGATGTAATCAGATTACCAAATCATCTGAAAAGCGCTGTCATTTACAAAAGTTGGTAGGATGAAGGAAGATGCATGTTTCCCAGTCTGCTTTCTTGGTCTGCAGATACCTGGGATATAATTCAGTTTTTCATCTCCTGTTCCCAGAGCAGCTCACTCTGTTCAGCTCCATCTTCAGTCTGGCATATAATTACTTCTTCAGTTCCTGTGCTATTTGGTTTTAAGCACCTCTTACCCCCAAGGCCTCATCGCTCTAAGGGCTTGTTGAATTTAAACAAGCACATTTAAATCTTTGTCTTTAAATGAGTAAAATAAAAGTCTTAACACCTAACACAGAGTACTCTTCTATCCACCTACACTCTAAATGTGCATGTTATAATTGTCTACCAGATCATAATGAGTATCTATCCATCCTCAAAATCAGAGAAAGGAGGACTCATTCTAGAGGCAAATTTACAATAAATGGTTTTATTCTTGATTAGCTATGTGTGTTTGGGGACACAGAGATTGGCACGTGCATAATTTAACTACCTAATAAATATCAGATGATCAGGGATACCTTGGAAATAAAGGTGTGAAAAAGATAATGAGGGAAAAACAAAAGAAAAAAAGCAAGACTACTAACAGAAAAAAAAAAATAAGACAAGGAAGTAAAGGAATTTTAAGCCTTACCTCTTTTCCAACAAATTTTGCCTACTTACACAACTGCTACTCATGCATGTTCATGGATATGTACACACACACACACACACACATTTTAATTATAGAAATGTCAAACTATATGCCTTTCCTGGAGACACACTGTAGGCCTGTATTCCACTACTACCACTGCTAGCAAAACACAAATATTATCTGTGATCTTAATTTAGGCTTGAGTAAATGAGTGATCATGATATTTGTCTTACATTCTTAATTTACCCCAACTATTTTAAATGAATATTGAATGAGGCTTTCATCCAAATACTCTGTCAAAAATGCAGCAAAAAGTATTATAATTATGACTATGAATTATAAGAAAAGTTTCTCGATGAAATATGAATAGGTTTTGTAGATCTCAAATGGAAAAAAAAGGAATATTTAGTCTAATGAAGGAAACAAATTCTAAAAGTGGAATAGCATTCTTTCATCTATCAAGTTAATGAACATTTTAAAAAGAAAAGAACCGTGCTGAAAAGCTGCATTGCAATGGAGGTTTAGATTGGTACAAGGTGCTTTGAAAGTAAACTGGACACTATATATCAAGAGACTGAACAATGATTATATGTTGTGTCAGGTTAGGTCCTCTGGTGCCAAGAACCATTGGGCTTAAGAGATCTTTATCAGGAGAATAACCTGTGAGTGATAAAGGAGGAGGCGCTTAGGCAAGGAATCTGCTCAGACATCGATGAAAGTCTGACCCTTGTGAAAGGAAAGAGGGATGGAAGAGCTTCACATGGAGAGCAGTTCTGAGAAAGTCTCAGCCAGGTTGGTGGGGAGTCCTTGAGCAAAGCGGCCACTTAGAAGACTCCTGCAGTGCAGGGATGCCTCAGTTCTAATACGACTGATATGCTCCTGGGCCAGGAGCCTCACAGGAGAAGCACACCTCCCATGTGAATGTCTACATGCTGTGGCGGGTCCAAAAGTGTGACAGCTAGAGGCTGTCAATGATCTATGCTCTCCACAACTGCCTCTTTTGACAGGAGATCTAAAAAGGACACCTCTACGGCCACCACATAAGGTTTTATTCCAAATCTAGGAATTTATCTCAACTAAATACTCTAAATTCTAGGAGAAAAAAAATGCTGTATGCACAAAGCAGCTCATCACGTTCTTTTTTAAAATAACTGAAAGCTGAAAACAATTTTTGTCCAAGGATAAGAACTGGGTAACTATAGTGTGTGCATGGGTGCTAAGTCACTTCAGTCGTGTCGGACCCTTTGCGACCCCATGGACTGTAGCCTTCCAGGCTCCTCTATCCATGGGATACTCCAGACAAGAATACTGGAGCGGGTAGCCATTCTTTCCTCCAGGAGATCTTCCCAACCCAGGGATTGAACCCGAGTCTCTTATGTCTCCTGCGTTGGCAGACGGGTTCTTTACCATTAGCACCACCTAGGAAGCCAACTGTGGTGTATCTACTCAATAGAATACACTACAGCTGTTACATGAAAAAAATACTTATACTTTAAGTAAAATTTACAATCAAGATACAATATAGTATAATCATTAAGGTTAAAATATTCTAAAGATATATATTTTTAAGACTGGAAGAAAGTAAACCAAAATGGTAATAAGAATTGTGTTTTGAGCTTTCTAAAGTTTTCCAAATTTTGTATATGACTTTTAATTGGGAGAAAAAAGTATGAAAAATAAGGGAAAAAAGCTTAATATTTTTAAAAATTTAGAATGTAAAGTAAGTAGGGACATGAAAATATACATGTATCTGAGAAAACAAGACCAAAATAATTTAAAGAATACTATCTTTAAGATTCTGGAAAACAGCTTCATAGATTCAGCATACCATAAAACAAACCTAAAGATAGGAACTGAACAGGGAAGTTTTAAAAATTTTAATTAGGGTATTGGGTACTTGAATGAAAGCTAATGTTTCATACACTCCTGTGATTCTTCAGTATAGGTATTCTATAATCACTCTACACAATGTTGTCTGCATATTCCTGTGTGTTCACTAGTGTATTCATTTTCCAGCATATAACAATAATTTTTTGAGAGTCATCATATGCTAGGCATTGTGCAAGTAAATCAAAGATCACAGTATAATGTGATAAAATGTATGCTTTATATCTATATTCTAAAAGTGTTTATAGTAAATACATATTTCAAGTATAGTGCATTTCATTGCTTTTTAGATTCTCTTCAATATGGACGTGAGTGACAGAGTGTGATTATAATTTCATTAATTCTTATAAATGAAGAAAACAGGACGTCACCCATTCATTTCTGACTCTCTTCAAACTATGGAAGGTATCCTATATTGCAGTGTGTCAGAATCTCTCAGGGTAGAAATTTACTTCCGTTCAGTTCAGTTCAGTTGCTCAGTCATGTCCGATTCTTTGCGACCCTATGGACTGCTGCATGCCAGGCCTCCCTGTCTATCACCAAGTCCCGGACTTTACTCAAACTCATGTCCTTCCAGTCGGTGATGCCATTCAACCATCTCATCCTCTGTCACCCCCTTCTCCTCCCGCCTTCAATCTTTCCCAGCATCAGGGTCTTTTCCAATGAGTCAGTTATTCACATCAGGTGGCCAAAGTATTGGGAGTTTCAGTTTCAACATCAGTCCTTCCAATGAATATTCAGGACTGATCTCCTTTAGGATGGACTGGTTGGATCTCCTTGCATTCCAAGGGACTCTCAAGGGTCTTCTCCAGCACCACAATTCAAAATCATCAATTCTTTGGCACTCAGCTTTCTTTATAGTCCAGCTCTCACATCCATACATGACTACTGGAAAAACCATAGCCTTGACTAGACAGATGTTTGTTGGCAAAGTAATGTCTCTGCTTTTTAATATGCTCTCTTGTTCTTCCAAGGAGTAAGCATCTTTTGATTTCATGGCTGCAGTCACCATCTACAGTGATTTTGGAGCCCACCAAAATAAAGTCAGCCACTGTTTCCTCATCTATTTGCCATGAAGTGATGGGACCAGATGCCATGATCTTAGTTTTCTGAATGTTGAGTTTTAAGCCAGATTTTTCACTCTCCTCTTTCACTTTCACCAAGAGGCTCTTTAGTTCTTTGCTTTCTTCCATGAGTGTGGTGTCATCTGCATATCTGAGGTTATTGATGTTTCTCCTGGCAATCTTCATTCCAGCGTGTACTTCATCCAGACCAGCATTTCACATAATGTACTCTGCATGTAAGTTAAAAAAGCTCACAAGCAAAGGTTTCATAGATTGCTGTCATCCTCTCTAATTACACAAATGTGTTTTTCAGGTATATTTTAACGACATCTCTGATGTAATGCATACCTATCTTCTTATTCAGCCTATGTATACTTTTTCTTCACTTAGAATTCATCCATTAATAATCTGTGATCTTCAAGTAACTAACTTAATGATTACATGAATTAAAATAATATATGACCCTTTGAAGAAACCAATATATTCTATATTTATGTTACAAAATTGTCCTTGGGTGAATATCATTCATTCCCTGAATTTCATAATGCTTTAAGGACAAACTGTTTCTTCTTTGTAAATCAGTAAGTTGCTCCAAGAGACTGTTGCTTCTCCACTCAACAATGAGTAAAATTCATTCAGGGAGGGATCTTAGGGGACCTATTCTTAATAAGATAGAATCCTATCCCAGTTTGCAAAATTCACTGAATTTCTAACTCATTGTTACTGATCAAGCAATTAATCCAAGCTTGTTATTTGATTGATCTCATAATACTCACAGATCAAATTTGGTACCATAAAAAAATAATAATAATAACATAACCAGAATAAAAATACAAAGGATGCAAATAAGTTGTAGGATAGGAAAGTAGACTTTATCATCAGGCAAACTAGAGAAAATTTGTATCAAAATTGTTTTATGCTTCTCAGCAGTGCTATAGTCATCCACTATCATCAGTACCACTAATGAATGATGATGAGGGTAACAATAATCTCCTACATTTACATAATACTTTTACTTTTAGAAAAGACTTCTATAATACATCTTTTCATTTGATCTTCATGATGATTTTTTGAAAATGTAAGGTAAATGTTTTAAAATGTCTCATTTTATGAAGGAGGAAATTAGAATCCAAAGAAGATAAGAGACTTGCCTGACAGCAACACAAAACTGGAGCTAGGTTATTGGCCACCTGACTCTTATTTCAGAGTTTGTTTTTTAATACTTTCAAATCAAAAGAATCCATGATCTGCAATATTTTTCCTAATTTTGTATAAACTAATTTTGTATAGAAATTTTGTATAAACTAATTTCTATCAACATAGCAGTTTTAAAACAGGCAATTGGTTCAGGCGCCACTTGCCGGGGTCCAGCCCTGGTGGATCCATGGTGATTTGAAGGGGAGATGGATAGGCGAGGAAAACTTATTTATTTAGTTAATTAGAAATATAAGATTAGATTAGGAAGAAATAGTATAGTAGGAAATTTAGGTGGAGAAAAAGATGCTGAATAACTTGGTTTATGGGGAAAACCAATAAAACCTCGAGACAAGAGGTTTGCACCATCTACGTTAGGCCACTGGCGCCCACTTGAATATCGAAGGTTGCCCTGCCTTAGCTCCCTTTCGTGTGAGTCTTAGAAGCCAGGGCAAGTAAGTAGACGTGGTGAGCCTCCCCGCTCCAGATGGGAATTCAGCCAGAAAAGGGGAGAAAAGAAAGACATGGGGAAGCCCATCATCAGTGCAAGACTCCAAAGACTCCACTTTCAAAATCAGCTTATATACCCCAAGATGTACATAAACAAATAATGGAATATGCAGAGTTATGCAGGGGCAGCAGTCCTGACCCTCATTGAGACCAGGCTTTCTTTTTGCATATCTTCCTGTATACAAAAGGTCTCAGGTGGTTTACATTATCTTCTGGCCAAGAGGCCTGTTAACATTTTTATGGCTCTCTTCCTGGATAATTGTCTATCAACCAGAAAACTCCTTTTCCCTAGAAGTGTTTTTTCTTTACTCTGCATCACCCTCAAAGTACTAAATAAAGTTACATTCCTGTAGAACAAAGGTGCAGTGGGTTATAACAAAGAAAGTACTTAACTGAAAGATCTAATGTTGCTAATACCAGGTCTACTACCTGTTTTTCTATATACCAACTATATCTACAAATAAAAGATATGAAAATTTGGCAGCAAGTATTGGCTCAACAAATGAAACCTTTAATCAGTCCTATTCTAATGATTCTGACTCCTCAGAAGCCCCTACATTCCTAGGATGTTTTAAGCTTCCTGTGCCACCCACGGCAGGGAGGCTGCAAACTATCACATGCGCAGCTATAGAGTCCTGCAGGCAGGCTAGAAAGTCATCAGAGGGGTTTTTGGATTGAAACACCCTTTCAAATGCAGAAGACTAAAGCCCTGAGTTAACTTTTTCCAGAGTGTGTCAAAAGCGTGGAAAAGTACAAGGCAGGCAGATTCTAATTTTGGGGGTACATGCTCAGGAAATACCAGGGGGAAAACCTGAGGCTTGACTCGCCTTGCCCATCAGGTCTCTGCCACGTGACCTTGTCATGGGTGGGATTCCTCACGCTGGCTCCCGGCAATAAACAATTTACAAGTTAGAAAGGAGGCTATGTATCTAATTAGCAGGGCAAAAGGGAAGATAAGTCAAAGATATCTAAACATTCTATAGCACTTGGAATAATTAATTTGTACCTTTACTTATTTTCATTGTTTCAAAATATATTCAACTTGTGAGATTTTCATCACTGTAAAATATAATGAATTATTAATAACAAAAAAACATCTCTAGTTGTCTAAGTAGGTATGCTCATCTAGGTCCTCACTGTTCAACTTCCATTATAATTGCTTCATTTTACTGAATTTTCCAGTTCTGGATCTCCTAGGACAAACACTGATATGTATCTGTTGCTACTGGTTTTACTAATTGAATATTATATTATATCTATATATATATGGAATATTACATTATATATGGTTCATTTCAAGCTACATATATGCAGATCTGATTTTAATCAGTATACAAAGGAAATTGAAAACTAAATTAACATATTAATTGACCACTGTACACATACAGATCTGAAAAAGCACTGAAAAAAAAACTGGCATTGAAACCATAGAAGGCAGCTTTTAACTTGTGACCTCAACCTAATCAGATTAATTACATACTAAATTATACAAAATTAGCAATATTCTCTATAGAATTTAAATTAGATTCAAAATCTTATAATGTAAAAAAGTCCAGGTTGCGATCCAAAATTACTAGGTATATGAAGAACCAGGAAAATCTCAACCCACATGAGAAAAGATAATTAACAATCACAAACACTGAAATCAGACAGATGCTGAAATCATCTGAGAAAGATTTAAAATTAGCTATCATAAAAATGCTCCAACAAGGAATAGTCTTGAAATATAAAAATACAATCAACAACAAAATCACTCAATAACAAAATAAAGATGATAGAGAAAAGAGTCACTGAGCTTTAAAACAGGGCAGATTCCATATGAACCAACAAAGAGAATAGTATAGGCTGAAGGACCTGTGAGATTAAGAAAAAATCAGCACTCATGTCATCATAGTATCAGAAAAAAAGGAAAAAGAGTTTAGTGCTTAAAAAAATTAAAAAATTGGAGAAACCACAACTAGAATCTTCCCAAATTTTGTGAAATACAAAAATATAAAGGTTCAAGAAGAATGGCAAACTTGAAACAGAATAGAAACAAACAAACAACAATAACAACAACAGCAATAAAAACCTATATCTGGATACATGAAAACTAAACTATGGAAACTGAAAATAAGGAAAAATATCTTAAAATCATCTAGAGAAAATTACACATTACCTATAAGGGAACAATGATCCAAATGACCATGGGTTTCTCATCAGAAATCACAGAAGCTAGAAGGAAATGATATGCTTTTTTTTTTTAAGTGCTGAGAGAAAAGAACCATCAACATAGAATTCTATATACAGTAAAAAATAGCTTTATCAAAGTGAAATAAAGATATTGTCAGGTGAAAAAGAACTAGGAAAATTGGTTGCCAGAAGAATTGCTCCAAAAGAATTGCTAATACAATATTGTAAAGTAACTAGCCTCCAATTAAAATAAATAAATTTATATTTTTTAAAAAAGAATTGCTAAAGGAAATTCTCCAGACAGAAAGAAAATGATAACAGAGGAAACTTTATACATCAATAACAAAGGAAAAGCAAAAGGAAATGAGTTTACATGAGTAAACAGAATGAACTGTTCTCCTCTTAAGTTCTTTAAAATATGTTTGATAGTTGAAAGAAAAAAATCTCAACATTATCTGATACAGTTTTCAATGTATGTAAAGATGTGGCTCAGACAGTAAAGAATCCATCCACCTGTAATGCAGGAGACCAGGGTTCGATCCCTGTGTTGGGAAGATCCCTTCGAGGAGGGCATGGCAATCTACTCCAGCATTCTTGCCTGGAGAATCCCCATGGATTCTGATGGAATCCTGAGGAGCCTGGCAGGCTACAGTCCACAGAATTGCAAAGAGTGGGACACAACTGAGCAACTAAGCACACATATATACAAAGATAATATATAACAACAATACTGCAAAACTTTGAGAGTAAAAGAACTTATATGGTGACTAAATTTCTACATTCTGCTTGAAGTGACAAAAATTGATTCTAAAAAGGCTGTGAAAAGTTACATATACATATTATAACCTATAGAATAACCCCTAAAAATATACAAAGATAAATAGCCAAAAGCACAATAGATAAACTAAAATGAATGATAAAAAAGTTCACATAACCTGAAAACAAGACAAGAAATGGGAAACAGAGGAATGGAAAACAGAAGGAATAAACAGGAAACAAAAAATGGTAGACATAAATCCAAATATACCACATTATATACATTTATAATAAATGTAAATGTAATTATTGATACAGATATTTACAATTTCCTGGAGCCATATACAGCTGATATCCACAGGTTCTGCATCTGTGGATTCAAACAATCACACAACCATCAAAAGTATTTTTTAAAATTTCCAGAGATGATCTAAAGTATAAAAAGGGATGTATGTAGATTTTATGCAAATAATAGGCCATTTTATATAAAGGATTTGAGCATCCTAGATTTTTATATCCTTGGGAGTTCTAGAACCAATTCCCCCACAGATACAAAGGTAAGACTACATGCTAAGAAAGAAATAAACACTGTGCCATGGTATGAATGATCTAAGAAAGTTGCTTTGAAGAAGTATCATTTAAGCTGAGATTATGGAGTCTAGAAAGATCCATCCAAGAAAAGAGTGAGTTTAAGAAGCACCAGTTCCAGCATGCTTCAACAGAGCACTGAGAAAAAGTGAAAGTTGAACAGTCACAGTTTTCTTCCAAAGCAAGATAAGATTTGCAGGGCCAATTCATTGGAAAAGACCCTGATGTCAGGAAAGACTAAAGGCAAAAGGAGAAGAGGGGAGGAGCAGATGAAATGGTTAGATAGCATCACTGACTCAGTGGCCATGAATTGAGCAAACTCTGGGAGATTGTGGAGGACAGAGGAGCCTGGCATGCTATAGTCCTAGGGTCACAAAGAGTCAGATATGACTTAGCGACTGAACAACAACAACAACAAATGCCCTCAACAGCAAATACTGTTAGAAACCAAGCTCTCCCCAAGGGAAATATCAGAGGAATGGAAAAACTTCACTGGGTCCTGTCTGGAACAAAATCCTGCAGAGATAGATCCCACTCTGCCCTGGCTGATCATAGACAACAAGGGAAAAAAGATGCTTTCACTTGCAGCCATCACTGCTGTGAACAAAGCTCCTAAAGCACTTTGATCACGGCCACCAAGAAGTCTGGAACTCTGCTTCATCCCATACAAAAATCTCCCCAAGGTAGGTGTGTTGGAGATCAAGCATTCAGCCCCTTATCAGCACAGGGTAATCAAGCATTCCATGACTGTGGATGAATCCTGACAACTCCAACTCCAGTATCTCATGGGCAACTTCTTAAATGGCAGTAACCAGTGACAAAAAGAGCCTCCTGCTACCTACCTTTGCACACTAATGAACAATCAGACCTACTATTCATATGCCAAGGGGTTAGGACCAATATAAACAAGATACAGTTTCCTCAGTTCTTTTCACACAGCTTTCCCGGAAATGTTTTGCTTTTTCTCTCCACATTGCTTTTCTTCATTTTTAGCTTTTGGATTGAATTCACTTGTTAGCTGCACTATTGTGCTTTGGGTTTGTCCTCTGATCTTGGCTTCACTGACTTAATGACAACTACTCCCAAAGGACTTGAACAAAATTTTAAAAAATTACTGTTTCTTTTCATGCTGCCCAACTCAAGTGGGACAAGTCTTAATTATCTTAGCTCTTGTACTCAGCCCTGACATCATCCACAAAGATGTCTCACAGGTAACCTTTTTCTCATTGTAAGGGATGGTTATGACACTGGTAGTTCTCCTTCCTCAAATAAGACATGGTGGCTCTAAATGAAGAAAGGAAAATGGAACTGTCACTCCATCACTCCATCTCTAACTTTGGCTTTCTATGAAGTCTGTTTATCTGGGCAAAGTTGAACTAAAAGTTGGAAAGAGGAGAACACATTTTATTTTGTTTTGTTCATAAATAAATGCATCTATTTTCACAAAACAATGAGTGGAAAGTAACTCAGAAAGGAATCTAGAAAGAGTGAAATAAGAAAGGGCAACTTTTGTGACATACTAAGTCAAATTGTTTAAATCCCTTTTAAAATTTGGTGCCAGTTAATGTTGTTTTACTTTATAGATGCATCTGAAGTACCATGTATAATGCTAAATATTTAATACTAAAAGTGTTCTACTATTGCAAATAGGACCAAGGTCTCTAAACAACCAGATAAGAACATACTATACTGACAAAGAGTGCAAAAAATGCTAATAAACTCAGCTCACAGGATGAGGAAATGATTGCTATGATCTCACTCCCTAAATATAAATCTCCAACTCAAGGCATTCTGCACTCGTCACTGGGTCAACACAACAAAAGCAAGAGATTAAGTTAAATCCTGGCCTTTTCAGTCAAACAGATAGACAAATACTCATGAGAACAGCACATGGACCAGGAAGATGATAGCAGAAAATTACCCATGCTCAGCTCCCCTCTCTGTGACTAAACCCTGTTCTATAGGTTTTCTTATGACTTTAGAGAGCAGGGTAGGTATCCTAAAAATAGGCAAATAATGGACCCCCATGAAGAAGACATACTGAAATCATTAGGGCAGCTTTGTTTCCCCAAATTAACCTTTCTCTCCTTCAGGTGAGAATAGATATAATTGGTATAATCCCTTTAGGTAAAGGATATGAAGAAAATTAAGGTATAACGGTAGGCTTGCCATCAACGTCAGTGACTCAATGGACATAAGTTTGAGTAAACTCCAGGATTCGGTGATGGACAGGTAGGCGTAGCGTGCTATAGTCCGTGGGGTCACATAGAGTCAGACACGACTGAGCAACTGAACTGAACTGAACTGCCATCAATAACTATGCCAATCAAAAATACTCTGACAAACTAATACTCTGACAATATTCTGAAAGCCAAGAAAGTTGGTTAACTTTACACAACCATGATAAATTAGACACTGCACCAAATCATGGAGGCTATTTGACTCCACATTTGCCTCAATCAACAATATGCCAGGGAAAGACCCAATATGCCAAGTCACCATCCCACAGTTTACAGATGACTCACTCTGACAGGAAGAGCAGAGAGTTCACTCTCATCTCACTGAACTTTGTACCTTTTCACATAACACCATGTGGTTTCTAATATGTACCACAGGGGCAACTTTGAGTCTTTAGATCCAAATGCCAGCAGTGAGCTGGGGTAGTGCTCTCTGTTTCCCTTCCCTAGCTATCACCCCTATCCCTTCCCTATCCCTCAGCAACAGAGGGGCAAGGTGGCAATTAGGCCTTATAGCAGGACAGCTGGCTATAGGCCCAGGCCTCTCCCCCAAAGAAATCTGGACCAGTCTCATATGGAAATTCTAAACTCTGCTTAGAATAAAAGGAAACCGAGGCATACTAAGGCAAGTTATTTTGTCTTTTATTCTGATCTTACTAGGAAATTTAAAGGCATCTAAAACATTAAATACATGAAAAGATGCTCAACACCACTCATTATAAGAGAAATACAAATCAAAACCACAATGAGGTACCACTTCACACCAGTCAGAATGGCTGCGATCCAAAAGTCTGCAAGCAATAAATGCTGGAGAGGGTGTGGAGAAAAGAGAACCCTCTTACACTGTTGGTGGGAATGCAAACTAGTACAACCACTATGGAGAACAGTGTGGAGATTCCTTAAAAAATTGCAAATAGAACTGCCTTATGACCCAGCAATCACACTGCTGGGCATACACACCGAGGAAACCAGAATTGAAAGAGACACATGTACCCCAATGTTCATTGCAGCACTGTTTATAATAGCCAGGACATGGAAACAACCTAGATGTCCATCAGCAGATGAATGGATAAGAAAGCTGTGGTACACATACACAATGGAGTATTACTCAGCCGTTAAAAAGAATACATTTGAATCAGTTCTAATGAGATATGGATGAAACTGGAGCCGATTATACAGAGTGAAGTAAGCCAGAAAGAAAAACACCAATACAGTATACTAACACATATATATGGAATTTAGAAAGATGGCAATGGTGACCCTGTATGCGAGACAGCAAAAGAGACACAGATGTGTATAACGGACTTTTGGACTCCGAGGGAGAGGGAGAGGGTGGGATGATTTGGGAGAATGGCATTAAAACATGCATACTATCATGTAAGAAACGAATTGCCAGTCTGTGTTCGATACAGGATACAGGATGTTTGGGGCTGGTGCACAGGGATGATCCAGAGAGATAATATGGGGTGGGAGGTGGGAGGGGTGTTCATGATTGGGAACTCATGTACACCCGTGGCGGATTCATGTCAATGTATGGCAAAACCAATACAGTATTGTAAAGTAAAATAAAGTAAAAATAAAAATTAAAAAAAATAATAATAAAATAAATAAATAAAAATAAACTGTCCAGTGGTCTTGAAATTAAGATAGCGGTTTTAGACTTTAAAAGAAAAGGAAACATAGAATAGGATAGAATGAGATAAAATTGGCAGAATGGAAAATATTGGTATCATAGATAGAATGGAAGAATGGTATCATGCACAGAAAGGGTAAATATTATAAAATTTTTGCTTTGTATATATGTATCTATCTATGTGAGCATACAAAGTCATGATTTAAATGCATTTCTTTGTGTGGTTTATGAAAATGCTTGAAAACTACTAACTCTAAGTGATACCTCTCTGATTGCCCAAATATTGGCTTTGAGAGCTGATTATGCCACCTTTTAAGTAATTAGTCCACCTATTGTAGGACTTAAGGTCATGTCTTTTCCCTATCTACTAAATTCCAATAGTGCTTCCTGTCATTGTAACAACCACCCATTTCCAAGTGCTACCTGGGAGGTGATGTTCCCCTCTATAAAGAAATGTGAATTTATAGATCAAAGATCTCTAACTCAAGTCATACCTGCTGAAAAGAGTGTTTCCAAGTATCCTTTTGTATGGAGAGCTTCACTTCCAATGGAGATCACTTTGTAGGCCCTTATCTGGAAAATATACACTGTTCTACTTAAACTGCAAATTAAGCCTTCTGTTCCAAGCACCCATCAATCTGATACTAAATTCATTAGCAAAATGAAATGAAAAGAACACAACATAAATTGCTATTAATGGAGTTCCACGTATGTCACTCCCCACACAATGTACTAAAAATGCACAAGTATCTGTACTTTTTAATACATAGCATTCCAGGAGGGAGGTTTTCCTTAAGGCTACAAAGATACTTTATAAAGCTCCCTTTCAAGGCTAGACTTTAGGAATTTTCACCATCAGTTTATGTTGACTGAGTATTTATTTTGGTGGATTCTCTCTTCTATAGACAAGATCCAATAAGGAGAAATTATGGTCTCTGGCCTAAAGAACTGAAATTGTAATATTTTTTAGAGTCCAGATATTTACTTTCTATGACTTATTTTTTTATGACAGTGATAAACAGCTCATAATGCTTCATCTGTCATTCTTACTCACAGAATCTAGGAACAGTATAATATATAAAATTTTGAAAATAAAGACAGAATCTGCTGGTAACATCCCATTGAAGCATAATATTTACATTTGCACTTGAGTGGGGTAATTTTTTCTTCTCTGGAGCAGAGTATAGTCTTTACAGATAAATTAGCTCTCCCAAGTTTTAAATAATAGATATTTTGAAGATATCAAGAGAAATAGTCTAAATTTATAAATTACTCAAAAATGGTAAAATTGCATTTGAATTTTTCACAAAATTTCCAATCTCTGGCTAGCTGGGGACCAAACTACATGTAAACCCAGGTTTAAATAGACCAGAAGCTAAAATTCACAACTACTCCAAACTACCCAGCTATTTTCCTTCCAGGATCCCAAGAGGAACTGAATAGAATTCTCACTTTCCTCACATCTCATAATGAGCACCAAAGGACGATTAGTTAGAGATGAACAAACAAACCCTAAAGGAGAGTTTTTAAAACAGAAAATCACACAGCTTACAGCTTACCTTCAAATATTTTATTGGATAAAATGTGAAGAAACAAAAAGATGAACATGAAGGAAGATAAAAGTGGAAATGGAGAATAATATACTGTATATTTAAATGATAAAATGAACAAAGAAATATGAGGATAGAAAGACCACTTAGTTGTTTTAAGTTGAAAGACTGCTCAAATGAGTATAAGAAGACCACATAGAGAAAGATCTTGGGGACAAATCCAGATAGACTGCACACTGCAAATGTGCAGTAAAAATTATTCAAATTGAGAAAGGAAATCCATTAGCTATAGGTAAGATTAAATAAATAAAATCCATAAGAAGAAAAATGAAGCCCAATTTGCAGAGACAGCAACACCAAAACCAAGTGAGTATTCTTTTATTGCTCTTATTTCAACTTTGTCTGTTCATTTTTTTTACACCAATGGACTAAATCAGCTAGTAGTATGCAGAAATTCAAAGATATTTTTATTAAATTAATATAAAAATTTATACACGTATACTAAGCAAATACATACACCCATACACACATGCATATGGAAGGCATTAAATAGATTCCCATGCCTCAGATGTATTTGAAGCAGACAAATTTAGAGGTTCTGGATTCAAAATAATGACAAATACAAAGCTTGTCCTAAAATTCATTAATAAGTTAAACACATATAAATCACTAGCATTATATTGTATCTGACTAAACAGAAAACTGTCCTGAATATCTAACTAACCTGTCTCTAAAGTGGCCATTTTTTACGGAGAACTGAAAATACACCGGCAATGCAATCTAATCACAAAAGAAAGGGTTTAGAAGCAAACTTGTTAACCAAAGACAAAGAAGGGAAATATGCACAAAACTGTTAAGACACTTGAAAATCTTAAACCTCACTTGGTTAACTGAGACTCTCACATCTGGGTTTCCTGTGGGGTTAAATAAGCATTGGTTAGTGCAGTAAACATAATATAAAATCTATTCACATGTTAAAAAATATTTTGATCAACATTTCAAAGAAAAAATGTGCAAAAAATTTTAAGTAAACACAGAATTAGGAATACATATGTATATTTCCACACACATGGAACTATAGGAAGTAAATAGGAAGTAAAATGTGAAGTGTAGATGTATAACAGATAAGAAAGGCAACCATTTGTATAAGCTTTTAATATGTAATTCAAAGTGATAGCCTCACATCCTTTCCAGTCCACTGACCTCTTCAGTAGTAAAATATGAAGCCACAGCACCATGGAATCCTAAGGAGCTGGTATGGCTCCTCATATATATAGATTAAGAAACTGATGGCCTAATATTAAAGCATAAACATCAGGAAGATTTTATAAGATGTACAAATTAGAACAAAAGTTATGTTGTTCATAATACAAAATGAACAACATTTTGTTGTTCAAAAACAAAATGAATTTACCATAAGAGTTCACCGGGAGGCATGTGGTTGACTATATTACTGTAATAAAGAATGGGCTTCTCCTGTAGCTTGGCAGTAGAGAACCCATGTGCAATGCACAAGCCACAGGAGACGTGGGTTTGATCCAGGATCAGGAAGATTCCCTGGAGGAGGGCATGGCAACCCATTTTACTATTCTTCCCTGGAGAATACCATGGATGGAGGAGCCTGGTGGGCTACAGTCCATAGGGCTGCACAGAGTTTGACACAACTGAAATGACTTAGCAGGCAAGTACACATAATATGTGCTGTGCTGAGTCGCTCAGCCGTGTCCTATTCTTTGTGACCTATGGACTGTAGCCCTCCAGGCTCCTCTGTCCAGAGGGATTCTCCAGGCAAGAATACTGGAATAGCTTGCATGTTCTCCTCCAGGGGATCTTCCTGATCCTGGAATCGAACAAGGGTTTCTTACATTGCAGGCAGATTCTTTACCAGCTGAGCTACCAGGGAAGCCCATAATAAATAATACAAGACTGTATATTTAAATATAACCTTTGAAAGATGATCCCCCCCCTAAAAAAAGACCTTAAAATAATTACAGTACATCCTCTAAAAACATCTCAATGTGTTATGGCTATACCAACACCAAAAATACTGGTTATGGATAGAAGCCTGTTGGACCAGACTTTAGGATCACCAACACTTGACAACTGGATATCAGAAAAGATGCTGACAAAAGAGATATCAAGGGAAAAACAAGGGGCTTAGGAAGAAAGTCAGAAGAGACTGATGCTGTGGAAAATAGGGCAGAATGCATTTCAAAAAGGAGGAAGTGGTCAGAAACATGAAATGCTCAATGAGATCTCAATAAGAGTTACACTAGTGAAGTGATACAGGTCTTGGAGGCAGATGGGGTGAATTGATGATTGCACTGGTGAGGAAATGGAAACAATATAAACATGTCTCTGGTGAAGTTTGAGTGTAGATATGGAAGAGAGAAAGCAGTAGCTAGTTGCATTTTCTGTCTTTATATATGAACCTTTCATTCACCAAATCCAAGAAGTTGGCTTATTTATAACTCCTCCACCATATTTCAAACCCACTTGATCATCATATGGATCATCGTCTTTCCACTCTTAAGTACATCATCTTATACTGGTCTTCTGGTGGCTGATCAACAGTGACAGGATAAAACCCAACCTCCCTGGTACAGGATTTAGGGCATTTTATAGTCTGACCAACATTACCCATCCAATCTCACTTCTTACTTCCACCCTAAGATGCAACCTTACTAAACCAGTTGCCATTTCTTTTTGAGCCAGACTCTTTCCCCAGGGCATTCATGCATATTGTTACCTTGTCCTAGAATATTCTTCCCAGTGCAACTACCCATCCACCCCCACCCTCTGTCTACCCTTCACCTATCAAATCTATTAATCTCTCAAATCTCCATTTGAATATGATCTTTGTAAATCCTTCCTTAATCTCCCAAGTAGATCTCATGTTCCCATAATAACTTTTTAGGCCCCTCTTAAAGTATTAATACTTATAGAATTTTTTTGTGTTTGAGACCTCAGCCACCCATAGGTCTCTTGAAAGCAGATACCCTATATTTTCACTTGTATATCTCTAGGCTTTGCACAAAGTTAGCACTAATAATGTTTTGCAGTGAATGAAAGGATGCAATTATTACCAAAGATGTGTTATACCAAAATATAACTAGCTTTAGATTAGGTCATAGGAAGGAGATATATATATATATATATATATACACATATATATATATACATATATACACACACACATATGTGTTGTTGGTTCAGTCACTCAGCCATATCCGACTCTTTGCAACCCCATGATATGCAGCACTCCAGGCTTCCCTGTCCTTTACTATATTCCTGAGTTTTCTCAGATTCACATCCATTGATTCAGTGATGCTCTCTAACCACCTCATCCTCCATTGCCCTCTTCTCCTTTTGCTTTCTATCTTTTCCAGCATCAGGGCCTTTTCACATATATATATATATATATATGTATAATTGGTTGCTAAAGAAAATTAGTGATTTTAAGTCACCGGTGAATTTATTTCCTTGAAAATTATATATGTGAAAGTTAAGATGAATTACCTTCTGACGCAAAAGAAGTTTACTGAACTACCTTTCAATTTGGTGGCTCTCCTCAGTGACCTCAGCTTCTCTGCATTTAAGACGAGTTGGTACTGCATACCTGTAATACCCAGAACACTGAAGAGTGTCCCCACACACCATAATCTTGGTCAGAATTTAAACATTCAAATATATTCTGCTTTGAACCACCTTCAAGTGCTATTTGGGCAATAAGTACCTTATAAGTAGCAAAAAAGGTATATAGTGAACCTGTATAAAATGTTCAGTTCGGTTACTGTCCCTAAAATGAAAAGACATTTCATTCTAGAGTTGAAAGCCAAGAAATACCATGAATCTCAAGGACGATCTCTCCTATTTTAAATAGGTTTTAAGTATCCCCCCTATGTAGAGATGGCAGAATGGCCACAGGTAAAATCACTTTGCCTGTCTTTCTAGCATCCAATTTAAAATGTATAATCGAAAACATGAGAAGTTAAAAATATGGAAATAATTTTAAAGGATTCAGTTTAAGTACTTCAAGATACAGAAAAGGTCCTTCTCTATTGCTGTGCAAGATAGATGGGTAATTAGGAAAAGCTTAATGATTTTTTGTGGCTCATTCAGAAAACTTGGCCTGTTTTACATGTATTCAAACCTCAAACTTGACAGTCTTTTTTTTTTTTCTTCTTGAGCGTTTATGTGTTATTTGGGGGGGGGGGGTTGCTCTTTTTTCACTGAAATCCAAATTCTGTCTCTGTTAACATAAAATAGGAAGATATGACAAGGATAGAGGAAAATTCTGTGATTTAAAAATTGCTATTCAGTTTTCTATATTTAAACTTCAAAAGATTAAAAGCAGCCTAATTATCAGTTGGTAAACTGTTTTCTAGTATTTTTGGCTCTCAGATAAGCATCTATACACATAATTGTCTACTTGGGGAAGGTTAATTTCAAAAGACCCCACAGGTGGTAGTTTTGATCTCTACTTTCTCCACTTTGAGAATCACTGTTCTCCTTATTCAGGCAGCTGATGTATTGAAGCTGTGGTGATTCACCTATTTTTCTTACTTTCAGATTTAAAATTTTATCCTAAACTCTAGAAAAAATAAATACATGGCAACTGGTCAGGTTTTGAACACATAGTTCCTGTAATTTTAAGAGATGATTAAATATTACCCATAGTCAGGCTTTTTTTCCACCATAATTCCCAGTCATACCTGTCATAAGCCTGCCACGTACATACGCGCTTACTTGCTCAGACATGTCTTTGTGACCCTTTGCACTGTAGCCAGCCAGAAGACCTCAAAGGAACTTACTTAGAGCTGTCCTCTTTTAGGATGGAAGAAAAAAAAAAACAAAAAAAAAAAAAACAAAAAAAAAAACAGGCATCTGGATTCCAGTACAGGTATAGACCTTGCAAGTCATCTGTATTTTGGTTTAATCAGAGATTTTCCCAAAGTCTGAATATGATGATACATCTTAAAAAAAAATAAGAGAACCATACACTAAACTTTGCTCTGTAAACCACAGGAAAAAGTATCTAAAGAGATGCCGTATGGGGTCATTGTTTCACATGATAAAGCAAGAAGAGGGGGCCAAGTCTCAGAAGTCTTAGATCATTAGAATTATTCTAACTAATGAATCTTCTTCGAGGAAAAAAGTGGGCTCCGTTTCTGTTTTTAAAAATCCAGAGTGTCTGTAATAGTGCAACTAATGACAACCTTCCCGTTATTCTCACTTAAGAGGAAACCCTATAATAAGAGCTTCCCAAAATGTCAAATAATACTTGTCTCATAACAGGGTTTCTTTGTTCATTCACCACGTCTCTTTTGATATGCACAGATAATAAAAGTTCATGTAAAACTAAAGGTAATATAGAGCAGAAGCCAACACTAATTCTGTATAAATATGTCTGATTAATAAGAGTGCCATTGTTATGGTTATTTCATAATGTCACGATTGCTACAAGAATGGAGGATAGAAGTACTCTTACTCTTGCTGTTTTTGTTCATCCTCTGTCAACCAACCAGTCTGTGAATTTTTGCTCAATGAGGGAAATGAAGGATAGACTTTTGTCCATTAATTACTTCTATTTCATTAGTTCATGTCATAAGCTGTGAAACTAACTTTAAATTCAGGGGAAAAATTAGGGGGTTTATTCTAAAATTAAATCTCACATTCTCTAAAAAAAAAGAATACATGCTCCAGGCTTAATTTCTAAGCTCTCTTTTCTACATATACAACCACTATATCACTCTGGTGCTCACCAATGATAAAATTTAGCATGCTAGCACTAAGACGTTCCTGTGGGCCTAACATGTATTACCTAAAGTACGGTTTAATACTACAACCATAACCAAGGTTGTATGTGAGATTCAATTCCAAAAATTAGAAAAACCCCACCCTGTTAAGTAACAAGAAAGTCCAGAAATGAGTATATGGTTCCTTATTGGAATGGTGATACAAAACAAGTAATAGATAATAGCACAAATTCACGGCAAACAGACAGAATGATAGAGTTTAAAGATGTGTCTTAGGCTGGTAGGTAAGTTTGTATTGTCATTACTTTTCTTTTCTCTTTAAATTCTTATCTCCTACATCCTAGCTTCCCCCCTTGGGGCAGCAGTATAATATAAAAATGTAACAGTTGATCTTAAATTTAGCTGACATTTTTATATCCTTCACAACACACTCTTTAGATTGCACCCAAGAAGGAGATTATTAAATAGTAGCAGGAGACCAGTTACCAAACCATTTTGACTGAACAAAAAACAGCATTGTGACTTCTTACTGACAAATGAAACAACATTTATACAGTCAGTATAATCAATTTAATAAATAAAGAACTATTAACAACTGGAGAAAAATAGGAAAGAAATCCTATTTCTCCCAAGTTCCTTCATCCTCTCCTCAAACCCCACATTAGTTTCAGCAGTGGAGGAGGTTATGCATGACAAAGAATGGACTTGGCTGAACTGGAGTCTCCTGTGAAGCAGATGCTGTCAGTCAGAAGGCAAGGACACATTTCTGTGATTATTTCAGCCTTTGTTTTTTTGGTAATGATTAGCCAGAGTTCCATTTTGCTGGGGCTGGCATTGCTCACAGCTCACTTTTTTTTTTTAAATTAGGCTTTTCTTTCCTTTTTATAAAGTAAATTTACATATTTTCAGTCTCTCAACCCCCTCTATGTTTTATTTATGAATACAGCCCTTCTTGATGGTAACTTTAATGTGAAAGAGGTAGTTATTAATGTCCCAATCTGCTAGGTTAATCCCTTTCCACATTCTCTACAGAGAAGTTTAAGGTAAGTAACAGTTTACAGTCAATATTAGGTTTAATTATGCTTAATGAGAGTTGGTGTCTCTGTTTACTAACTGCATTTAGGTGTGTGGATCCTAGATGAATTTTCCCTTGGCCTCATTCTGATTTTTTAATAGTGCCACTGTGTGCTGTATATGCAGTGCTTAGATCTACAAAGCTGCTCCTGGAGAACAAAGTGGGGAAGACACCTGTTTCACGTGAGACACCATTAAATGAGTACAGCCTTAATACAACTGCACCTTTCTTTGGGAAGGGAGCTCTTATTTTATAATGCTTTCCAAACAGATCCATTTAAGAGGCTAATTATTGCCTAAGTTTCAGATCCTGGGTAAGCCAATACAAAGAAAAAGCTGTTTCATACTAAGTACTATCATCACTAGAGGACAGTGTAAATTTAGAATATTTCCCTGGTGGCTCAGATGGTAAAGCAACTGCATACAATGCGAGAGACCCAGGTTCCATCCCTGGGTCGAGCAGATCCTCTGGAGAAGGAAATGGCAACCCACTCCAGTACTCTTGCCTGGAAAATCCCATGGATGGAAGAGCCTGGTAGGCTACAGTCCATGGGGTTGCAAAGAGTCGGACACGACTGAACGACTTCACTTTCACTTTCAAACCCTTCTAAGACTAGGAATCCTTTAGTGTCATCAAGTATTAAGATATAAAACTTCTTTGACAAGTCACTGGTTTGGTTTGGTCTTTCTTTTTGTCACCTAAAAAATGTGTTTTGTCTTAAAATTGAATTTAAATTCATTGTAGCATATAGGACAAAACCGTTCTTTCCTTACTGAGCTGTCACAATAAGCATGAAAACAAATGCTCAGACCTAGAGGGAATCCTGTAGCAGTGATCCAAAGGAGATTTAGTAGACATATATTTTTTTTAAGAATCCTTTTTTTGCTACGCTTGTATTGTGGACAAATTTTAAGTAGAATCAATTACTACAGTTAGTTTCTTTAAGTCTATTGATAGGTTGATCAATTCAATAAACATTTATTAAGTATCTGGTCTGAGCTAAACAGAAAGAATGAAGAAAGCATATTCCCTTCCCTCAAGAAGCTTACTGCATGGGAAAGGAAACATACATAGTTGGTGAAATAAAAATTTGCTTACAATTAGCTTCAGAAATTTTTTGTCTTTCAAAAATTCTACCCTTAGTTAATATAACTTGACTTAATTTTTGCTTTTAGAAAAAAAAAAATAGAGGCAACTATTTCCTTACAAACCACAATTTAATGGGTTTAAAGGAAAATAGTGCAATCCAAACTATATGCTTAATTAGAAAAAGACTTTCGACTGCTTAGATCCTGTTTTAAAAGTAATTTAGAAATAACTAAACACATAGTTTTGGAGAAGGCAATGGCACCCCACTCCAGTACTCTTGCCTGGAAAATCCCATGGACGGAGGAGCCTGGTGGGCTACAGTTCATGGGGTCGAGAAGAGTCGGACACGACTGAGCAACTTCACTTTCACTTTTCACTTTCATGCATAGGAGAAGGAAATGGCAACCCACTCCGGTACTCTTGCTTGGAGAATCCAGGGGCGGAGCCTGGTGAGCTGCCGTCTATGGAGCTGCACAGAGTCGGACACGACTGAAGCGACTTAACAGCAGCAGCAGCAAACACATAGTTTATGATAAGTATTTGCCTATTTTTGGAATATCAATTTCCTCTTTTGGAGTTTCTATAAAGTAAATATTATTTTTCCTTTTAAATCTTAAAGTACAAAGAACATACAGGGAAATATATTTCCTAGGAAAAATTTTAGCAACAATACTATAGATCCTATAAGGGTCACATTCCTTAAAAGGTCTTTATTTTCAATGTCATCATATAAATTAACTTTTCTTATGAAACATATCATGCTAAACTTAGCTAGAGAAGAATCTGACCAAAACCAAATTAACCATTTTTTTTAATATACTTGAAATACAAAGGGATGGTTATGTACCTTTAAGAAAAATATTCAGATGTTTTAAAATAATCATCTCTCCATGATATTTTAGATTTAATTTTGTGAACTTAGCAGCAAAAAAACCTGGTTTAGTACAAAATGAGAAGATAACTACTTTGGAAGTGAAGAAATCATCCAATATTATTAGATTTTTATTAAAAAGGAACAGAAAACCATATGCAGAACTATTTTCAAATATATACATATCTTCTTTTTATACCATAAGAAGACACTACATTCCTCCATTTCAAATATGGAGGATACCAGCAAAGTGTACACATATCTGGATGTCTTCTTGCACTTACTTAAACTGACCTTTCTGCATGTACTGTCCATCTCAGTACCCTGAGCTATGCACATTTGAAAACCACTGACTAGTTTATCGGAGAAGGCAATGGCACCCCACTCCAGTACTCTTGCCTGGAAAATCCCATGGATGGAGGAGCCTGGTAGGCTGCAGTCCATGGGATCGCAAAGAGTCAGACACGACTGAGCGACTTCAGTTTCACTTTTCACTTTCATGCATTGGAGAAGGAAATGGCAACCCACTCCAGTGTTCTTGCCCGGAGAATCCCAAGGACGGGGGAGCCTGGTGGGCTGCCGTCTATGGGGCCACAGAGTCGGACACGACTAAAGCGACTTAGCAGCAGCAGTAGCAGACGAGTTTATATTCTCCCTCACCATGTTATGTAGAACCATCTTGATGACTTTCAAATTGCTAACAGACACTGGGCATAATGTATAGGCACCTAGTTCTGTATCCTTGCTCAACACAAAAAAGGGAAAAACCTAGAATCAATTAGTAATAAAGTTCCTCTCACCCTGCTAAATATTAAAAATTCAGTCTCATTCTGACACCAGTTAAATAAAATAGGTATGGTCTTAGTGTTAACTCATAGGTTATTATATAAAAATAACTATAGTTATGTATAATAGACTTCATATATAAATATACATAAATATACTTGAATATAGCATGTATATGCAGGACACTACTTGTTATATTTGAATGTATATATTTTATATTTATATTACTGTTTTTACATGTCAACATTTTTCCCATAAAGTTAAAAGGAAAATACTTAAACTGTTTTCATAACACAAATTCTAACTGAAATAAAATGTTCTTTAAAAACTGTAATTAATGGCTGCTGTGTCAAATAGTGAACCAAAGGGTCAAACCTTATAATTCACAGTTTGAGAGGTCATAGCTTAAATTATAACTTTAAAAAACTGATTATCTGTGAGTAATTTGACAAATCCAGCTAATATACTCTGAATGCATATAAAGTCTTTTTGAGAGTAAAAAGAATGCATGTCCAAGTGGACAGTTGATGGAGGAAATGGCCTTTTTACCGAACAAGGCTGAAGTCCAGCATAATGACTTGGAATGACTTTGAATGAGCATGCAAGGCTGGAAGGCCAAGTTGTAAACACATCCAAAGGGAGCATAATGAACAATCTGATCTGCAGACAAAAATATTCCACACACATGTCCAAAGAACGGAAGGAAAAAATATACACTACTATCACTTAGTCTTTCATCACCACTATTACTACACAATTTACAGATAAACTCAAACTATGGAGCATTAATAAATAATTTTTAAAGAAATAATTTTTATAATTAAAAAATACTAGAAATTCCCGTTGTTTTTCAATCTGAGATTGAAAATACTTATGGAGGTAACCCATATTATATATAGTAAGCCAGACTTATAAAATTGCTTTCTTTATGACTCACCTTGTAAGTAAATATCATTGCACCTATCTTGATCCCAAGGCCAACCACCCTTCAAGACAAAATCTGAAATAATTTTGCCTGCCTATATTTTTTAAATCTAGAAGATTTCCTCTATTAAGAAGGCATGCCATTGAAGACCAAATTTCTTAACCCATGTCAGAATTCAGAAGTCCATAAAAATAAGTCATTTTTATATCTTTTTATATATACAATAAGTTAGTTATATATCTATGTTATAATGTTTACTTATGTGTGTATTTTATTTTCTTATTAGTCCTTCTTCTTTCTTATCAGGGTTTCCCTGTGGCTCAGCTGGTAAAGAATCTGCCTGCAATACAGGAGACCTGGGTTTAATCCCTGGGTTGGGAAGATTCCCCAGAGAAGAGAAAGGCTACCCACTCCAGTGTTCTGGCCTGGAGAATTCCATGGACCATATAGTCCATGAAGTTGCAAACAGTCAGACACAACTGAGCAACTTTCACTCATTCACCCTTTCTTATGAGTCCCCCAAAGGGGAAAAACTATGTCTCATTTTTTTCTATAGCTACGTCTAACTCCTAGGAAGTTCTTGGCACAGAGCAAACGTTCAATAAATATTTGCTGGAGGGTGGAAAGAAGGAAGAGAAGAAAGGCAGGAGGCTTATAGTTAGTTAGTCTCTTCTAGAATTATGTATGTTATGGTGGGAAGAAAAATCCAAAAAATAATGTATACTCTATTTACTCAGTTTACCTACGCAGCAATTTGCTGACGCATGCATGTATTCTAGAAACCAAAAAGATTTAAAACAGCTTCCAAAAGTACATATTAAAGATGAAATAAATGAAAAGGATTGAAAGAAGACTGGGAAATAAGATGTTTATGTATGCATGCAAAGACAATTACAGGAAAAGAAAGGAATTTGCTGTTTTAATTTCTTCAGTTTAAATCTTATTATAACCACTTGTTACAATGCTTTTATTACAATAAAACATTAAGGGAGATTTACTAATTCCTCCTCTGTTCATGTACTATAGAAACATTACATAACCAGATTTTTCATATCATGAATCATAGAATCTATGAAAGAGACAGATATTCAAGTATAATAAAGTGTAATAAGTAAGTTATAATAGTAGAAACATAACTTTGAGAACAAAAAACTCTTCCCTGAACCAGAAAAAACTGTTTGCTGCACAGTAACTGCTTTATTTCAATGCTACTACTATGTCCTATTACACATCTCAGAAGAGAGACTTTCATAAACATTACTGGCTCTTGATGCACAAGGAAATATATGCACTCAAATGTTACTGGTACAAAGGAGATCCAAACATGTAAATCATTATATCATAAGAAAACACATTTGAAAAATATTCTTTTTTCTTATAAGTGAAAGCCAAACTCTGATTCCCCTTAGCCTTTTAATGTTTCTCATTCCGTTGGATCAGCCCACACATACTGGGCTCTGGATAGGTCCTGGGCTCAACCATCTGGCCCTTTACTTAATTCTTTTTCAACACTGACAAGTGTATTAGCAACACTTCTTTGATTGCTGGTAAATATAGAGCCACCACACAACTAAGATTTTCCCTAATTCTGAAAGTCACTAATTAGTTGTGGGTAGGGGTCGGGGAGTATTACAAAGATATGTTGAGCAGTACTACAATAAGTAATCTAATTCTCAAGAAGAAAGTATGTTAATCTGCTTCCCACTTCATTAGAGGAATAAAAAACATCTTGTCATCACTAAAGGATACAAAGGAGACCTGGATATTTAGAGAAATGGTAGGTAGGGAGGAGAAATGAGTGCAGCTTTTCATCAGGAAAACCCCTGCACTTCATGGACAACAGTCATGGTTTTCCTTGGTATCCTCTGATTACTCTACTTATCATTGTGTTCCATGAGCGTAGTTTATTCAGTTAATAAAAATACAATCTTCCAAAATAAACACATATGGTAAATGAATCCTATTTAATAGAACTGATCATTCTACTGGCACTTAACTTATACATTAAGCAACTTTGGAAACTACCTTAATAGTTTTAAACCAGTAAGGTCTCATTTGCCTGACCTTGTAGTATAAAATACTGTAGGTTTAGAGGAGAGAACGCAATTTCTAAAAAGTCATTTAC
Organism: Ovis canadensis; assembly: GCF_042477335.2. Classification (NCBI taxonomy): domain Eukaryota; kingdom Metazoa; phylum Chordata; class Mammalia; order Artiodactyla; family Bovidae; genus Ovis; species Ovis canadensis. Next base: position 182,943,548 of record NC_091245.1, read on the forward strand.
AGAGAATATATGGTCTAATTTGTTTGTTTGTTTTCCCACTGGATAAGAGATAATCTAATGCGGTTTATTTTCCTGTAAGGTTTAGATTTGTCAAAGAACATCAGCATCAGGCTTAAAATATCATAACTCAACTCCCTAAATCTAAAGATTCTAACTGTGTAAGGTTGAATTGGTTGTCCTCATTTCTAGGATCAAACAACTTAACACCAAGCAAAAGTCTTTTAAGGGGCTATTTCAGGTTTTAGTCTATCTCCTTTGTTCATCTGGGGAAAAGATGATTTTCTCTTATAATACTTACACCAAATAACTATAATCTCAACTAAAAACTTACAAAACTGTGGATTGTGAGGCAGGTGTAAATATTTCCAAATCTTACAACTAATGAATAAAATTTAATTGGCTTATATGCAGAAGTAAATTTATGAGAGGCTGAAGAATAGAATAAACAAGGGGGGGAAAGTACATTGTTTACTATGTAATTTAAGAACTGTCAGAGAAGTGGGGCATGTCTTATTTACTGGTGTATGAAAAGAGAAGAATGAATGCTTTTGCATACAAATAAATGCATGTATAGAAACATAATAGAAGCTTCATGTTACAATGGAACTTAAAACTTCTCTGGGCAGTGATCAGCTAAGGAGAAACAGAGCCGGTTACAATGCAGTGATTAACTAGCTGACAGATCTATTATTCATGGCAGGTATGTAAGCAGTCAGGGCAGCGATGTTGGTGGCCTCTCCTCATCAAGCAGCTTTGCCAGTACAGACTGGATGTCTGGAACCAGGCAAGACACAACAACAATAAAACCTAGCGCCAGCTAAGGGAAGATTCAGCACAATTCATCTCCAACTTTAAATAGTGCTAGAAATCTTCATTGAAGAAGGTTTTTCCTTGGGATTGGCAATATATTGTATTTATAGGATGTAGACCAACCCTCCCCTCTGATTTATCTTACTGCACTTAGCAACATGCCTAAAACACATACCCAGAAATTTCCAGTATATTACAGAAAAAAAAGGAATTTTTAGCGTTAGCTGGCAAAAATTTCTGTTGATAGGAATGACCATCATGTCGTTACGTGAACAGATGGTCAAAATGAGTCCATTTCACTGACAGTATATTGTGTGGGTCTTTTTATCTTTGAACAACCAAACCAAACAAAAGCATAGCATGGAAGAGGTCCTTGTGCCTTCTCTGATTTGCTTGGTAGCTTTATCTTTGAAATATGGAAATAAAACTGACATGGACTATAATCCTCCACAGTACCATTTCTGCATATTTAATTGTCTATTTAAGTATTCACATTCAAAAATCATCCAGATATTTGTGAAGATGGAAAAACAAATCAGATATTTGTAACTTTCAATACTATGATCTCCAGTAAAAGGAGAAAATATAAAGTAGCCATATTTCTTATTCTTTAATTTTATCTAACCAACTGTTTACCAACTGTTTATTGGCAAATTACAACTCTTTTTTGGTATTCAGGTATTTTAAGGAAAGATAAGGGAAAATGTACTTTTAAAAAGCAAATGTCCATAAAAAATCTATTTTCATTTGAAAGGCTGTGTTCTATATATAGATTATTTTTACTTAATAATGTTAAAGTATAACAAATGAATATTCATAACCAAATAAATTAATAGTCTAGCAGGTAACCAATCACTAGTTACTACATTTTGCTTTATGAGATACACACACACTACTATTTGGATGCTTATTATGATAGCTTCATCAATATAACCAACTCAAAATATAATTTACTTTGATTTTTTGAAGTAAAAATAAATAATACTATGAGGCAAAAGAAAGAGAAAAAATAAGAATATATGTATATCTATAACAGCTAGTAGTCAAAACAACAGCTTAAAATTACGCTAAAATGCCTCTACACATGTGGCTGTGAAAACTTAAGTGCAAGAAATATTCTGGTTACCCACCTCCAGAAGGAGCTGATGAAGTATGAAGTTAAGAGTACATCTTTAGTACTTCTGTACCTTAAAATATTGCCGAGTATTAATTTTTCATCAAGTTGTCATTTTCTCTGACATTTGGTTTTATTAATCAAGGCATTTATCATTAATTTGTAGAAAATATCATAATTAAGCCAAATAAAATAAAATCCTTAAAAGGTTAAAATTAGAAAGCAGGTGAATGAGAACTTTGACATTACCCTGTTGACATACAGAAGCTTTTTGAAAGTATGGGAATCAAGTTTATGAAGTGAGTTTGGTGCCTCAATCTTGGGGCTGGCTGTTTTTTTTTTTTTTAATGTTATAAAGATTTGATTTAAAGCTCCCTGACAGTTTTGACATTCAGGTGAAAGTACTGCTGCTGCATTTGGAACAATTTGCATATCCCACTGCTAAATGGAATGTTTGAGGTGTGCACTGGTGTAAAGAAATTAAAAACAAGCTATCACACATGCTTAAGTGTATGTGTTCACAAAACTGATGGTTGGATCACACCACCCCTATCCCCCCCCAATGTAATCTGTGATTTACTCCTCTGTAATAAATTACCCTACCATGTTATTCTAGCTGGAAGATCTAACCATGCGTGTAAGAAGCAAAGTAATTACAGCCCCCTCTTGTATCAGAAACTTTCTTCAAACCCTACGAGCTCTTTATACACAAGGCAGCAACACATCTATTGTAAACTTCTTGCCTGAAATTCTGGATTTCTGACTATGAGTAGCCACTAAATCTTGTCTACATGGTTTTGTTATCTCCTCAAAAATGTATTTTTATTTCTTATAATTAGTTGTAAAGCTCTTCCTAAAAAGGGATAGGTACTGACTTTTTTACTTTGAGCCAATTTAGGAAAAGGGCAGGGCATAAGATCAGAAGAGTTCCAACCTGCTTCAAAAATCAGGGGAGGGACCATAGTACATTCCCAAATAGAAGGCTGAAGGGATACAGCAACACCTACTTAGGCTGATATATTCTGAGACAACAAATCTTTTCTTTTTTGACTCATAATGTTAGATTATTTTTAGGTATACATAGAAGTGTTTATTCAATGTGTTAAAGGGAAATAAAGAAAAGACCTGAGGGAGTAAGCTGAAGGTCATTAATACTACGAAACTTTTCAGGAAGATGAAAACCTATCGAACAAAAGATTGGACATTACCTTTAGCCTTCAGAGCCTCAAAGGGAAATTCTTAATACTTCTTTTTGTGTGACTGTAAAAGAGAAATACTTAAAATTAGGAATTACATTTCCATAATATCTTTATGATTAGTCATGAGACATAGGTAGTTGAATATATATATTTCAACTAATATCTATAGTTTTAAAAAGATAAATAAAGGCTAACATTAATTTGTCTATGTGCAGAACAAGTACTTGGTAAAATAAAGCATGAGTTTACAATGGAAACCACTGTACAGTGTTTAGCTGGAGAACAGAATATTTATTATAGCATTATTAGAAGCTTTATTAATTGATACAAATGTTTTTACATTTATATTTTAAAATTAAAACACTAATATCAAATAGTCTGTATCCCATTTATTTGTTTATTCTTAGTTACCAGAGATCTAGCAAAAATCTACTACATATAATACACTGGTAAGCTGGTTTTAGAAAAGGCAGAGGAACCAGAGATTGCCAACATCTGCTGGATAATCGAAAAAGCAAGAGAGTTCCAGAAAAACATCTACTTCTGCTTGATTGACTATGCCAAAGCCTTTGACTATGTGGATCACAAGAAACTGTGGAAAATTCTGAAAGAGATGGGAATACCAGACCACCTGACCTGCCTCTTGAGAAATCTGTATGCAGGTCAGGAAGCAACAGCTAGAACTAGACATGGAACAATAGACTGGTTCCAAATAGGAAAAGGAGTACGTCAAGGCTGGATATTGTCACCCTGCTTATTTAACTTATATGCAGAGTACATCATGAGAAATGCTGGGCTGGATGAAGCACAAGCTGGAATCAAGACTACTGGGAGAAATATCAATAACCTCAGATATGCACATGATACCACCCTTATGGCAGAAAGTGAAGAGGAACTAAAAAGCCTCTTGATGAAAGTGAAAGAGGAGAGTGAAAATGTTGGCTTAAAGCTCACCATTCAGAAAATGAAGATCATGGCATCTGGTCCCATCACTTCATGGCAAATAGATGGGAAAACAGTGGAAACAGTGTCAGACTTTATTTTTGGGGCTCCAAAAATCACTGCAGATGGTGTTTGTAGCCATGAAATTAAAAGACGCTTACTCCTTGGAAGAAAAGTTATGACTAATCTAGACAGCAGATTGAAAAGCAGAGACATTACTTTGTCAACAAAGGTCCGTCTAGTCGAGGCTATGGTTTTTCCTGTGGTCATGTATGGATGTGAGAGTTGGACTGTTGAAGAAAGCTGAGCGCCGAAGAATTGATGCTTTTGAACTGTGGTGTTGGAGAAGACTCTTGAGAATCCCTTGGACTGCAAGGAGATCCAACCAGTCCATTCTAAAGAAGATCAGCCCTGGGTGTTCTTTGGAAGGAATGATGCTAAAGCTGAAACTCCAGTACTCTGGCCACCTCATGCGAACAGTTGACTCATTGGAAAAGACTCTGATGCTGGGAGGGATTGGGGGCAGGAGGAAAGGGGATGACAGAGGATAAGATGGCTGGATGGCATCACCGACTCGATGGACGTGAGTTTAAGCGAACTCTGGGAGTTGGTGATGGACAGGGAGGCCTGGCATGCTGCGATTCATGGGGTCGCAAAGAGTCTGACACAACTCAGCGACTGAACTGAACTGAAGCACTGGTAAGTTAGGATGTATACAAGATAAGATACAGGCCCTATCCAAAAAATATGATTGCAGTGGGAAAGATTTTCATAAAGTGCATAATCTAAAGAGAATAAAAAATAAATGGGAAGAAAGAAATAGGGAGTAGAAGGAAATACATTCAGTAAAGCTTGAACTGGTCTTCAGTACCTAATGCACTGATATTAGAATGTGGCTTTACGTTCCCAGTCTCAGCAAGCAAGGTTCTAGGAGGGTCCTACAGAGATATGAGCTTTGCAAGTGGCACACTGGTAAAGAATCCATCCACCTGCTAATGCAGGAGACACAAGACACGCAGGTTCGATCCCTGGGTCGGGAAAATCCCCTGGAATAGGAAATGGCAACCCGTTCCAGTATTGTTGCCTGGGATATTCCATGGACAGAGGAGCCTGGTGGGCGACAGTCTATGGGATTGCATAGAATTGGGCACAACTGAGGTGCATGCACACACACACACAGAGGCAGGGGGGTTAGCCAAATAGATCAGTTATTTTCCAACCAAATGCATTTGATAGTATAGAATCCAAACTAGGACTGGGAGCAGTAAAGCAGCCAGATGCTGAGGTGATTTTAACGCCAATTTGGTGAGCTAAAATATAAAAAGATTTAATTAGAAACAACTCCCCTATTAAATACTGAGTTTGATATTGTATGTCCTTGAAAAGTAATCTCTCTAAATTTGTTATGAAATCACACTGAGAACCTTGATGTCATATTTGCTAATAATCTTCACAGACCTTCAGCCATTCAAAGTCTCAAAAGCAGTCTTACTAATGGAAAAAATACATAAACATAAGCAAATCCTGTAAACCAGTACATCTACAGTAAAATTTTTATTAAAATGAAGACAGTCTAAGGTTTTCAACTGACTAGATCTTTAAGATGCAGAAACAAAAGGGAAACAAAGAACCAAACAGCAATCCATACCAGCAACCCTGAGCTTATGATATACACATAAAAAAAGGATCCAGAAAAGGAAGGTTATAGTTCTGCCATAGTAGGGTACCTGAGTAATACCACACTTATTCTGTAACACTGATTTTTAGAAGAGGCCCTAAAAATTTGAATCTGCTAGAAGGAGTGAGATAATACCCATTAAGCATGGATAAGCAGAGGATAACTTGAAATGGAAAAGAAAAAATTACTGAGCTTATGGGGATGAAGTAGGGAAGGATACTTCAGAGAAAATTAATTTAGCCATTACATATTATGTTATAAAAGCGATTTTTATTTATTTTTTGTCTGTCTTCCCTACTAGAATGGAAGTTCCATGAGGTCAGGCCCTGTCTCTTTTACTGTATCCCCATGTACATGAATAGTGTCTGCCACATAGTATGAGATCAATGAATATTTATTGAAGCAAAGAATCAACAGCCTGACCAACCTATGAAGGAGGCACTAAGTCTACATCTATTTACAGATGAAAAAATTTAAGCTTAAAGAAGTTAAATGTTAGGTTAAACTTTAAGCTTTTACAACTATCAACTACTGCAACTCATTTTTCATAGTCTTCTACTCAATATGCATTCTAGCAGGGGAATCAAACGATTAGCAAATAAATTGCTAAACTAATAATGTCCTATAATTTACACTACAAGGACAAACAAAGCAAGGTAATAGCATTGACAGTTACATGGACTGATATTTTAGATAGTTCTGGACAGAAAAGCTTCTCAGAGAAGGCAACAATAATAAAATTGCTGAGTGAAGTAAGGGAAAATGTCTAAAAATATCTGGAGGTTATGTGGGCTATTACAAGGATTAAAGAAGAGACACATTACCTTTCTTAGTATAATGGCTTGCAAACAGTACTCTCAATAACTATTATTTTATTATGTTGCTATTATTTTTATAAATGGTGAACAGCCTGATAAGATTATAAGTTTGTCAAAGACATCCATTTTTCTTTCCCTACAGCTCCTTAAATAGTGCCCAGCAAGAATTCTCAATAAACATTTATAGAACTGAAAATAGGAAGACACAAGTATCAGTTCACTAATTAGAAAAACAGACCATATGAATACAAGAAAGTTACCATATTTCATAGGCATAAATCAATCCAATTCTGTTAATGTCACTTAATAATCATTTATGGATTAAAAAGAAAGAAAAAAAGGGAAATATAAAATGGATATAGCCAATAAGTCATAGATTAAAAACGAAGTAAGAAATAATCTGAAAAAAATGAAGGCATTGATACTAGGTCACTATCTTCACCATTCACAAGCTCTGTCTGCCTCCATCAGGTTAATACACATTTCTAGTGCAAGAACCCTTCTGCAGCAAAGTAGTAGAGAACATGGTTAACTTTTACCACAGACTGAAATATACGTGACAGTGTGACAACTGTCACTGGTAGAGACAGATGTGTAGAACAAATCACAGGGACTTAGTATGGGGTAAATATTACAAGTTGCATTTCCACAGTGCTGAGATGGTTGAGTAATTAAAAGACAAACAAATTGTGTTCCCTACCTTTTGCCATGCACCAAAATAAAAATCAGAAATATATATTAATATAATAAGTAAAATAATCAAAGAGCTTTAATAAAATGTATGTACATAATTTTCTAAACTTGAAGGTAAGAAGGCCTTTTGAAACACACATATAATAGTATATAACATAAACACAAAGATTTCTTAAATTGATTAATTGAAACAAAATTTTTTTATAAATCCAAAAATATCTTGAACATAATTAAGATGCCCACAACAAATAAAGATAAATATTTTTAATGTATATGATATTCATAGGGTAAATAGTCTTTAGGAGGAAAGAAAACAAATATCTCATTTTTTAAAATGAATAGGCAATTAACAACAGAAGAGCATAAGGTATATATGAAACAATATTGATCTATAATTGCAGTGAAAGAAATGCAAATTAAAATAACCTAAATATTCCATAATAGTGAACTGGTTAAATAAATTATATGTGATATAATAATAACCTTCCATTAAATATGCTGCTGTTGCTGCTGCTGCTAAGTCGCTTCAGTCGTGTCCGACTGTGTGGGACCCCATAGACGGCAGCCCACCAGGCTCCCCTGTCCCTGGGATTCTCCAGGCAAGAATACTGGAGTGGGTTGCCATTTCCTTCTCCAATGCATGAATGTGAAAAGTGGAAGTGAAGTCGCTCAGTCGTGTCGACTCTTAGTGACCCCAAGGACTGCAGCCCACCAGGCTCCTCCGTCCATGGGATTTTCCAGGCAAGAGTACTGGAGTGGGTTGCCATTGCCTTCTCCGCAAGTAAAAATTTACAGTACACCATTAAGCTTAAAATGCAGATTGTAAAATGGTCATGATATTAAAATAGCAATTTTTAACAATTTGTATATATATAATATACATAGGCTATGCAAATTTTTGGTCATATGCATATATAAATGTTGATCTGTATGTATGTGTGAGTGCATATGTATTAGAAAAAGCATATGTGTTATAAAAAGCATGTAAACACTTTTACATGGGCTTCCCAGCAGGAGATGTGGTTCATCCCTGAGTCGAGAAGACACCTTGGAGAAGGAAATGGCAAACCACTCTATTACTTTTGCCTGGAAATCCTGTGGACAGAGAGGCCTAGTGGGCTGCAGTCCATGCGGTAAATGGCGAAAGAGTTGGACTTGATTCAGCAACTAAACAAAAACACCAAAGCACCTATATACTAAATTATTCCTAGGACTTATCTCAGATACTAAGATATAATAAGTGCTTATCTCAGATACTAAGATATAATAAGTGCTTATCTCAGATATTAAGATATAATAGATATTTTTGTTTTTACAATTTCCTACCAAATATTGTTGTTGTTGCTGTTTAGTCACTAAGTCGTGTCTGACTCTTTTGCAACCCCACGGATTGTAGCCTGCAAGGCTCCTCAGTCCATGGGATTTCCCAGGTAAGAGGACTTGACTGGGTTGCCATTTCCTTTCTCTAGGGATCTTCCCCACCCAAGGATCAAATCCATGTCTCTTAAATTGCAGGCAGATTCCTTACTGCTGGGTCACCAGGGAAAACTGTACCAAACAGTCTACAATACATAAAAATGGCTTTTCATAAAAACAAAAGCAGTAAAAAAAGAAAAAAAAAACTCAGTCTACAGTGCAGAAAAAAATTAGGTAATATATCATTAAATTTGCTGAATGTTAAGAAAGCCACATGGAAATGTCTATCTGTCCTATTTTTGGTGAAGGCCACCTCTATTAACTGTATACATTTAAAAAAAAAAATAAAGTAGATGGAGTGATAGAAGGGAAAAAAGAGAACAACAAAGCAAGAAAGGAAAGTAAAAGGAAATAAAAATAATATTTCTTTTAAAAAATCACTCATAATGATACCTATTAGATTCCTAGAAGCCACATTTTAAAATGTTTACATCTTTGATCAAATTTTCAAAGAAAGGCACAGCCTGGAATGCAGAAAATGTAAGAATTTTGACATTATATTGATACACTAAGCATGTTATTATAAAAGAAAACAGATAAAACATGTATTAATTTTAGCAATAGGAACACTACAGAGAGACAAACAAAATTTGCCATGAGAACAAATGAAGCAGTTTTGGAGGTAGGAGTAGCGTAATTTTGAATACGTAAAAATTCAAACCAAGTAAACGACATGTTGGGACAAAATGAATAGAAACTGTTAAAGACTATTCACTATCAGTAATTACAGAAAACAAGCATTCATCATTAAATTAAAAAAAGAAGTACAAATTTTGGTTGTATCTGATCAAAGACCCCAAATGAAAACCAATTTACAATACTTAAATAACATCAGAAAGAAAAAACCTATACATACATGGTCAAGAGGATAAGATATATTCTAAGACTAGAAAACACTAATTTAGTTCCAGTTAATTCATAATGGTGCTTCTGAAGGTAGAAGTATTCAATCTGGCTTTGGGTATTATCAAACACCAAAAAAATCTGATAAGTCCTATGATAGGCTTCTCCAAGAATCCATAAAAATGACCTGGCTAAATCCTACACTAAAGCCATCTAAAATCAAATTCCAATGAGCTTGAGCTCTAGGGCAAGAACAAAAGGTCATTCACTTAACCCAACTATTCTTTCTGTTAGGTATTTCAGTTTCCCTTCCAAATAGAGGGGAGAAGTTCAGAAAGATTATGTACTAAATACTGCTTTTAACCCTAAAATCCAATCAATTCCTTTTTCCCCTCACTTGTCTCTTTAAAAGTAACCCAAGCCATTTCCTTTATTATGGATAGCTTCACTCTGTTTATTTTTATTTCCCAATAGCAGAATGCCTTAGATAAATTCTTAAAAACCAACACACCAACAAATAAATAAATTAAAACTCCATGACTATAAAAAGTACATAGTCTAACCTGCTTAATTATTAACAGGTAAACAGAATGCATTTCTGAATTATTTACTTAATCTCCTTCAATTAAAAACTTTAAAGTTTTTGAGCTTGGAATGTGTACCTTTTCTAGGGATTCATAAAATAATTACTTTAAAATATTCTATCAAGCCATTTTAATAAAAGCAATTAAAAACACCAAGGTAAATGTGAATTTAAATATTTGCATAAGTACATAGGAAATACAACACATTTTGAACATTTCAGAGTCTAGTAAAATTCCCTTTCTTCCCACTTCCCATTGTCCTGTTTCAGATACTTTATTCCACAGTATGTTTGGACAGAATGAGTAGAAATATTCTGTACTAAATTATATTAATGAGATTGATATAATAATGGTTTGAAGCAAGCATTCATATAATGCTTTACTTCTAAGTATAAGAAATACATAATTATGAAAATACTACAAGTGTTAATAATTCTGAAACTATGATAAGAAAAAAGAATGAACAACAGACAAAAATCACCATTTTCTCAGGACAAAATACATACTCAGCTGATATACTGAGGAATGATTGTTGCCTGACACAAGTAAACTTTGATTACCTGGAATTCTGGTTAATTAAAATTTCTGACTAGCTAAAAGTTCACCAGAGAGAATAAAATTTTCATTTTGATCCTTTTAAACTAAAAATCTAAAATATACTATAAGGTTTTGCTGCCTCTGTAAATAGGGTATCACACTTTTATCTTCACTGAAGACAAAAAATTTATATTATTTCAGAGGATGGTTGTTACTCTTTGGGGGATCATAAGTCTCTCTGAGATGATGGTAAAACCAAGAATCTCTTTCTCTCGAAAAGTGTATATGTTCACAGAATTTTGAATAAAATTTCTAGGAGTCCACAAACCCACATAAAGACCACTTGTCTTCAAATTTTACAGAATTCTAAAGAGTTAGACATAGGACATGTTATTGTGCCCATGTTTGCATGAAATGTTCCCTTGGTATCTCTAATTTAGTGCAAACACATAAGCATTTCCTATACTCAGGTTTTGTTGTAAGTACTTTTCTATATATTTACTTAATGTAAAAAAAAAAACACCTCTAGGAGGTAGCTACCTCAATATCAGATATATCTCTATTTTACTGATATGTAATCTGAAACACAAAGAGATTAAGACATTTGACAAAGATCATCTCTACTGAGCGGCCAAACTAGGATTCTCACACATTCAATCTTTCTGCAGAGTCTGTACTCCTACAAACCATACTACATTTCCAGGTTTCAATTCTTCATGAGCTTAAAGGTTATTTTGTGGGGTTTTATATTTAGCACAAGTCCATCTTTTCACTACCATACAAGAAACATTCACAGTGTTGTGCCCAGAAATGGTCATTTTGGAAATTGTTCGTAAGTTGCTGACAAAACTGATACCACTTTTGCGACAGTTATACACCCTTGTAAATTTCCCAGAGTCAACTACCTAGAGGAAAAATAAGACACCATTACCTCAGTAAATGCAGAACCCTACAGCAAAGGCTGATCCCTCATTTCCTTTTTGGAAATAGCTCTGATGAGATACAAAATTGAATGATTATGCATAGTGAGGGCCAACCAAGGCAATAAGAGAAGTGGGTTATATTATCATAATAACAGTTCCCAAAGGGAAGACTGTTGTTCCTAAATTGTCTGAAGAGAGGAACAAACCAAATTATAGGATTTTTACTTTCTAGCCTGAAAATAGTTTCTATGAAATAGGAATATTAAAGTAAAATGTATATTTAGTGAGGGCATTCAAGTTTCTGTCCGTGGTCAAACCTGCCACAACATGAAAATTGTCTTGGCATATCTTTCTCACTGACAGATTGAGTGTTCCCAGAGATAGCAGCCACTTTGTCTCTCAGGATTTGCTTTTGATGTATCAACCTTCACATTTTCAGTAGTTCCATTAAAAGCTAAGGCTGATAATTAATGAAAGAAAGAGAGGAAGGAAGGAAAGAAGGAAAAAAAAGAAAAGAAAGAAGAAAATCCCATCCTTACAGTTTGCACAGGAATGTTTTCCATTATATACTTGTTCCATTTAATTTTTATTGAACTATTCCCTACATATAAATACAATCAAGCTGGTACCAGTGAGAGACAAATATAAAAGGATACAATAAGGCCTTTCAGAGTCCTGAAAAATGGTTAAAGATCAGATAGCTAGGAAAGAAGGTATAGCATAAGGCAAATAAAAATACAGATGCAAGACTACATAACAAGAAAGAACCTTGGTAACTGAGACAGCTTTTCTTTATTGGACCCAGGGACTTTTGTGAAGTAATTGACTGCAATGTAGCCAAACCATGCTGAGAATGAGAACCTGGTTAAAATAGAAAGTATTCCTGGAATAAAACATCATCCTTGGTTCCTTTCTCTTTAAAATATCCTACATATCATAATAAAACAAATATTTGGAAATCATCCAGTTATGATCTTATTCCCTATAATGATTCCCAACCACCTAAAATACCAATTCCTTTGTTCTTGATTTTCAGAATCCTCCATAATCTGGTTCCATTATGCATACTCTTTTCCAAATATTACAGAAATCATACCCTCTAACCTTATCAAATAAGAATTCAAAACAATATACATTTATTCAGCAAATGTTTATGTGAGCCTACAATGTGTCTAGGAGTTTTCATGTAACTGAAATCTACACAGTCTTAGAACCAAAGAACCAAGTTGTAACCTTCAGTTTTTCCAAAATGCTATGTGAATTCTTTGCCCTTCCCACTCTGCTCTTATTCCTATCCAGATACCTACACATGATCTTCTGTTGGATTCAACCAATATTGATTCAAATAAAACGAACTTAATCACTATATTTTAGCTCAAAAAAAATGACATATCTGTTTAGAAAGTACTGATTCTTTGGGTACCCAAGAAACAGAAGACTACCCTGTTCTAATAACACCCTTCCACAGACACAAAACATGGTGGGTCTTAACACCACACACACACATACACACACACACACACACACAAACTCTGTCACTAGTGTCGTCCAGATACACTGATCTTCTTTCTGTTACTTTGTGAGGTCACAACTGTTTGGGACTTTTGAACTTGTTCTTCTAAAAGCTCTTCTTCCAGATCATTTCATGATGGCTCCCCCTTCTCATCATTCATTCTTAACTCAAATGGCACCTCGTTACTCTTCATTCCACTATCCACCCTTTCTGACCCAAATCATTCTTTATCTCTCTGCTCCCGTTCTCTTTTTATTTATAAACTCATTCATTGCCCACACATTCAGAACCCTATCACTTAGCTACATACTTCCCAAGTGGCACAGTGGTAAAGAATCTGCCTGCCAATGCGGGAGACACAAGAGATACAGCTTTAATCCCTGGGTCAGGAAGATCCCCAGAGAAGGAAATGGCAACCCACAGCAATATTCTTGCCTGGAAAATCCCATGGGCAGAGGAGCCTGGTGGGCTACAGTCCAGGGGCTTAGCATGCACACATGGTCATGGTCTACACACTTTTCACTGCCAAATCACTTGCTCCAGGGCATTACGCCTGGCACACAGTAAGCACTCAAATATTCGAGGTATGAATAAACAAACATAAAAAAGCAATTATGAAGTTAATATTCAAGCCATAAATATTTATCAAGCATCTACCATGTACAGGTGATTTTTTGTTCAGTTTAATCACAAGCTGAGGAATGCTCTGCTCCCAATAAAAGTACATTGGGAGAAAAGTCTAAAATAAATTTGATGATACTTATTTTGCAAGATTTCTAAACAAAATAGATTTTAACAGAATAAGACTTAAAATGTCTTGATACTTAACACAAACAATATTGTTTTTCTCAGTCATAGCTCCTCTCACATTCCCCCATTAAGCCTACTGCTATATCATCATCAACTTTAATGATATCGAGCACAGTTGAATGGAACTTAGTGAAGGCAGTGACACTGTCACATATCTCATTTTGGACACTCCTGAAATGGATGAAACACAGAAGATTTAGAGTAAAACTAAACCCTGAGAGTAAGCGAAATGTACAAATTCACTTCCTCCTTTATACAATTATAAATATTCTACCTATGCACAGACATGACAACAATTCTAATGCTTCTAAGGGTTAAAAAATTTTCATTTAAACCAGGAGTCAGAAAACTATCTGTAAAAGGCAATATGATCCATGTTTCGAGTTTTGTAGGTCATATGGTTTCTGTCTCAAATACTCAACTTTGCATTGGAGCAGGAAAGCAGCCAAAGGCAATGAATTTATAAACAAGGATGCATGTATTTCAATAAAACTTTATTTAAGAAATAGAGAGTGGGATCATCAAGGAAAATGAAAATCAAAACTACAATGACATTCTGTGGTGGCACCCACAAATACCAATGTCCACATGGTGGAAGAAACTCCCAGGAATGGCTGCTGATAGTGTTTACATCCCCAGGGTGAGCTGTAGTGCTTCCTGCTTCCATGGGAAACTTTCCAAGGCCACAGGGATTAAGGGCCCCACCCAGGTGGAGGATAGTGACATCATGCTGAGATCCTAGACTAGTAGGAACCAGAGGTTCATGACTGAGATTCCCGGAACACCACCCTGTTACCTCATCACCAACCAATCAGAAGAAAGTCAAAAACCTTGAAGAGATCACACCAAATGTAACTTTAAAGACTTCCCTAAAAATCATCATGAACTTCAGGTCTTTTGAGAATATGCCACCTCTTCTCCTTGCTTGCCCCTTGCAATAATTTTTTCTGCTCCAAAAGAAACAAACAAACAAAAACTCATTGAAATATGTCACAGCTGTCAAAATAGCTATTATCAAAAAGGCAAGAAATAGTAAGTGTTGGAGAAAAGGGAACTTTTATGCATTGTTGATAGAAATGAAAATTGGTATAGCCACTAAGGAAAACATGAAGGTTTCTCAAAAAATTATAAAAACAGAACTACTATATAATCTAGCCATTCCATTTCTAAAGGTAAGTTATGACCAACCTAGACAGCATATTCAAAAGCAGAGACATTACTTTGCCAACAAAGGTCCATGTACTCCAGGCTACGGTTAGTAGTCATGTTAGATGTGAGAGTTGGACTATAAAGAAAGCTGAGCACTGAAGAATTGATGCTTTTGAACTTTGGTGTTGGAGAAGACTCTTGAGAGTCCCTTGGACTGCAAGGCGATCCAACCAGTCCATCCTAAAGGAGATCAGTCCTGGGTATTCATTGGAAGGACTGATGTTGAAGCTGAAACTCCAATATTTTAGCCACCTGATGTGAAGAGCTGACTCATTTGAAAAAAACCCTGATGTTGGGAAACATTGAAGGCAGGAGGAGAAGGGGACGACAGAGGATAAGATGGTTAGATGGCATCACCGACTCAATGGACATGAATTTGGGCAAACTCTGGGAGTTGGTGATGGACAGGAAGTCCCGGTTCATGGGGTCGCAAAGAGTCGGACATGACTGTGCGACTGAACTGAACTGAACTGAACTGATCTATAGGAAATGAAAACAATACCTTGAAAAGGTATCTGCACCCTCATGTTATTGTAGTATCATTTACAACAGCCAAAACTTGGAAACAATCTGAGCACTCAACAATGGATGAATGAATTTTTAAAAAACTGGTTTATATATACAGTGGAATGTTATTCAGCAATAAGAAGGAAATTGCCATTTGTGACAACATGAATGGTTGAGGGCATTATGCTAAATGAAACAAGTCAGACAGAAAGACAAATACCATATGGTCTCATGGGTATCTTATGGAATCTAAAAGTTTTACTGTAGAGAGAGAACAGATTGGTAGTTGTCGGAGGTTGGGGCTGGGATGGTCAAAATGAGTGAAGGTGGTCAAAAGATACAAACTTACAGTTATAAAATAAATATGACCTGGGAATGTAATGTATGTCATGGTGACTATATGGTTAATAATACTGTATTGTATACTTAAAACTTGCTAAGAGAATGTATCTTAAAAGTACAAGGAAAAAATTTGTAACTATGTGGGATAATGGATGTTAATTAGACTTACTGTGGTGGTCAATTTGTGATATACACAAATGTGTGTACAAGTATGCTCAGTCATGCCTGACTCTTTTGTGACTGCATGGATAGAAGACCACCAAGCTCCTCTATCCATGGAATTTTCTAGGCATGAGCTAGAAATTTTCTGAGCTAAGGATAAAATCCACATCTCTGGCATCTCCTGCATTGGCAGCCAGCTTCTTTATCACTGTAACACCTACAAACAATTATGTTATACACCTGAAAATAATATTATATGTCAAAGTGAAGAAGAACTAAAAAGCCTCTTGATGAAAGTGAAAGAGGAGAGTGAAAAAGTTGGCTTAAAGCTCAACATTCAGAAAACGAAGATCATGGCATCTGGTCCCATCACTTCATGGGAACTAGATGGGGAAACAGTGGAAACAGTGGCAGACTTTATCTTTTTGGGCTCCAAAATCACTGCAGATGGTGACTGCAGCCATGAAATTAAAAGACGCTTATTCCTTGGAAGAAAAGTTATGACCCACCTAGATAGCATATTCAAAAGCAGAGACATTACTTTGCTGACTAAGGTCCGTCTAGTCAAGGCTATGGTTTTTCCAGTGGTCATGTATGGATGTGAGAGTTGGACTGTGAAGAAAGCTGAGCGCCGAAGAGTTGATGCTTTTGAACTGTGGTGTTGGAGAAGACTCTTGAGAGTCCCTTGGACTGCAAGGAGATCCAACCAGTCCATTCTGAAGGAGATCAGCCCTGGGATTTCTTTGGAAGGAATGATGCTAAAGCTGAAACTCCAGTACTTTGGCCACCTCATGTGAAGAGTTGACTCATTGGAAAAGACTCTGATGCTGGGAGGGATTGGGGGCAGGAGGACAAGGGGACGACAGAGGATGAGATGGCTGGATGGCATCACTGACTCAATGGACATGAGTCTGAGTGAACTCCAGGAGTTGGTGATGGACAGGGAGGCCTGGCGTCCTGCGATTCATGGGGTCGCAAAGAGTCGGACATGACTGAGCAACTGAACTGAACTGAACTGAACTGATACTTCAATAAAGACAAACAAAACAGAGAATAAGAAACATATTGACCACTGATCTGAAGCCATAAATAAAGCCTCTGGAATTCTTATATAGGGAGAACATGTGGAAAGTGAAAGTCCTTCATTCGTTGCGACTGAATTCTTTGCGACCCCATGGACTGTATAGCCCATGGAATTCTCCAGGCCAGAATACTGGAGTGGGTAGCCAGTCCCTTCTCCAGGGATCTTCCCAACCCTGGGATCGAACCCAGGTCTCCCACACTGCAGGTGGATTCTTTACCAGCTGAGCCACCAGCGATTAGAAGGGACTCTTGGAGGACTCGTATTAGAAGCCATTGTGATGTGATATGCATGTTGCTTTTACAAGAATTGTATGGGTACTTGGAGGGATCAATAGAGATTATGGGGGACCCAAACCTTTCAGGACACCCTTGTCCTGCCATCTTTTCCCAATTTGGGTATATTTTTGGCACTACATTTTGGCCTTATGTAGACTCATTGTTTTTCCATAAATATTTAATCCCTTGTGACTGGCATATACATGCTATTGATACTATATATAAAACAGACAACTAATAAGAACCTACTGTATAACTCAGGAAGCTTTACCTGGTGCTTTATGGAGACCTAAATGGGAAGGAAATCCAAAAAAGAGGTGCAAATATATATGTATAGCTGATTCACTGTACAGTAGAAACTAACATGACACTGTAAAGTAACGATACTCTGACAAAAATTTATTTAAAAATATCCAATGCATTAGACTATTTGTATCCTAATTTTTAAATTATTTTTGAAAAGCTACAACAAATTTTTAATCGAAGTTAAAAAATGCATTCCCTTTATCCACACTAATTCTGCAATTCTATTTTAACAACTATTAATTTTGTCAGGCATGATTTGTTTGAAATAAATTCATCTTGTTCATTGTTCATGATTCCTTTGTCTTCAAGATGTTTACTGATTTTTCTTCCAGTACTTTATTGAAAATATTGTCAAACCATTTCAAGTTACATTTTCATTACATTCATTACAAGAATTGTTTCTTACTCAAAATCTTTTAGGTCTTCTAAATTTCCCAATTAGAATAAACCTCCCTAAAACCTCCTTTACCTGATTCTAGATGATAGCCATCTCAAAATGTATTTTAAACTCAGTTTATACTTCTCAAAATGGTATTCCAACATCGAAGTAGCAACACAAATAAAACTTGGTTGTCAAACATTCAAAATGATAGTACATTGTTCTACATTGTCATGAGATGCATTATTTATTAATTAGTAGCATTATCACTTGCTATTCTCTGTACTACAGTTGCTATGATAAATTCTACTGCCAATCAGCTTTCATTAGGTTATCAGCCCTTCTGTTTCTGATAACCAATAAATTGCACTCTATCTTTTCACCATCCAATTCTGCTTTATCTGTTCTGACCACATAAATCTCTAGAAGCTATGGTGTCAAAATATTTTTAAGCTTCAAATAGGTTTTTGCACAAATGTTAAAGTTATAATGTCTAAATGAAAGTTGACAGTTAAGTTACATCAGCATGTAGCATGTCATATAATCATGAATTTTAAGACATAATATGAAAATATTAGATTTTAGACAGTGTTATAAAAGCTGCTTCAATTGGAATCAGTATTCAATAAATGAAAACACTTGAGAATCCTAGTAAAAGTAAACCTTGAGACGGTTGAAATATCCTTTTTAAATAATGGGAACATTTAGGTAATTGTCTGTTCAAAACAAAGATGAGGCTTTTTGAGGTTATAAAATGCTTGACCTTCCCAGGTAAAATGAATGGGGAAAGCTTACCACTAAATCACACAATAGGAATAAGATTGTTGAATCTATCTGAAAAATAACATTTTCAAAAGCTCCATAAAGTAACTGATTCATTAAATAAATAATTGGAAAGATTTTTTTCTCTTTTCTGATATGAAGGATAATCACAAAATGTTGCAATATTTGCAAAAATGGATGAAATGTTCAGGTCTCACTTGTGAAACTTGAATTACTTTATTATTCTTGCTACATATAGAGAATGTTGAAGAAAAGCAGTTCCGAAAGAACACAGGTTTGCTGATACTTGGTTCCTGTTAATATCACATGATAGAATAGGAGCTTTCACACACAATCAAGCTGACAGTCACTTACTCTGCACGCAGAGGGAACAATTTTCCTCCATAGACACGAGCACAGTACAAATTGTAAAGTGACAAAAAATTAAGCGTAAGTGCAAACCTCTCAACTTCACTCAGGTATCGGCAAAAAGCACCAGTTTAGCTGCATGTGAAAAGAAGTCAGATTTAACGAGTTGAAGGGGAGAGCAGATTGGAATTAGAATAGATTATTGCCTCTGCTACAGTTCATCTGCCTCACTGAAAAGAATTAAACCAACCTTGCCAAAGATTTGTCTTGTTTAGGTACAAGCTGTCTTATCAATACAATCTCGCCCACTCCGATGCTCTTCCCCGCTCCCCTCCTCTCCTAAACTATCTTTTTCTTCATAATAGTCTAATAGTCTCTTTTTCCACCTAAACTCTTTAACATCTCTCTTTATCTTCCTCTACCTCTCTTCCACTACACACACACACACACACAAATACTCATTGCATGATGTTAACTATTAAAGGATATTCTCTTTGAAAAAAATTTCATATGATTATTGATATGACACAGAAGTATGACAACCACTGAAGAATTAGGGCAACATGATTCAACTTAAGTGCTAGACATATTAACATAATTACTGTACATTTTCTATGAGGGGATAACCATGCTGTAAACAACTTTGGACATACTAGAAGTAAAGACAGTTTATTACGAAATGCTAATAATTTCAGTAACTATGGCAGATTCCACTGATGGGTTTTTCTCTCTCTCTCACTTCAAATACACAGATACTTAGGGTAATTTTGATAATTAAAAGCTGACCAAACTAGATCAAAGATAGAAAAGGAAATCTCTAAGTGTTAGAAAAGAACAGATAGCTCACAGCTAGAGCCCAGGGTAGAATTCAAGCCTTACTGAAACCTAGGACATCATACACACATATACTGAAATATCTGGGATGATTTATGGACAATTAACACCAATGTGTGGACAACAGACAATATCTAAAGCCAATGAGAGGGTGAAGCAGCCAGTGAGGGGGTGGAGTAGCATCTGAGACATGTTGATTAGTAAACTTAGGAGTAGAAAAAAACATATAGACTGCCTTGAAGAAGCATTAAGAAAATTTAAATTCTTCTTAGTGGTCTGGTATTTAAAATAGTAATAATCAAAAAAAAAAAATGTTCCATGGTCACCACCATAGGAATCAGCATTTATACTGTATTTTGGGGACAGAAAATCCAAATTTAAACAACAACACAAAAACAATCAGGATTTCCTTAGGTTTATGGACACAGATCTAAAGATATGGTATAGAAGAAAATGCTATATCACTGAAAAGACCATCAAACTCTCATAGAAAACAATCTGCTTCAACTGAAAATGAGCTCCCTTTAATATCAACAATTGCTATTATTTTGTTCATTCAATCAACAACTATATATGTCTCTTTTAGACAGGTAATATTTGAGACCCTGCCAAAGAAAGGCAATGCCAAAGAATGCTCAAACTACTGCACAATTGAACTCATCTCACATGCTAGTAAAGTAATGCTCAAAATTCTCCAAGCCAGGCTTCAGCAATATGTGAAACATGCAATTCCAGATGTTCAAGCTGGATTTAGAAAAGGCAGAGGAACCAGAGATCAAATTGCCAATATCTGCTGGATCATCGAAAAAGCAAGAGAGTTCCAGAAAAACATCTATTTCTGCTTGATTGACTATGCCAAAGCCTTTGACTGTGTGGATCACAACAAACCGTGGAAAATTCTGAAAGAGATGGGAATACCAGACCACCTAACCTGCCTCTTGAGAAACCTATATGCAGGTCAGGAAGCAACAGTAAGAACTGGACATGGAACAACAGACTGGTTCCAAAGAGGAAAAGGAGTACGTCAAGGCCGTATATTGTTACTCTGCTTATTTAACTTATATGTAGAATACATCATGAGAAACACTGGGCTGGATGAAGCACAAGCTGGAATCAAGATTGCCAGGAAAAAATTCAATAATCTCAGGTATGCAGATGACATCACCCTCATGGCAGAAAGCAAAGAAGAACTAAACAGCCTCTTGATGAAAGTGAAAGAGGAGACTGAAAAAGTTGGCTTAAAGCTCAACATTCAGAAAACGAAGATCATGGCATCCGGTCCCATCACTTCATGGCAAATAGATGTGGAAACAGTGGAAACAGTGGCAGACTTTATCTTTTTGGGCTCCAAAATCACTGCAGATGGTGACTGCAGCCATTAAATTAAAAGACACTTGCTTCTTGGAAGGAAAGTTATGACCAACCTAAACAGCATATTCAAAAGCAGAGACATTACTTTGCCCACAAACCTCCATCTAGTCAAGGCTATGGTTTTTTTAGTAGTCATGTATGGATGTGAGAGCTGGACTATAAAGAAAGCTGAGTGCCAAATAACTGCTGCTTTTGAACTGTGGTGTTGGAGAAGACACTTGAGATTCCCTTGGACTGCAACATCTAACCAGTCCATCCTAAAGGAGATCAGTCCTGAGTGTTCATTGAAAGGATGATGTTGAAGCTAAAACACCAATAATTTGGCCACCTGATACGAAGAGCTGACTCATTTGAAAAGACTCTGATGCTGAGAAAGACTGAAGGCAGGAAGAGAGGGGACGACAAAGGATGAGATGGTTGGATGGCATCACTGACTCAATGGACATGAGTTTGAGTAAACTCCGGGAGTTGGTGATGGACAGGGACGCCTGGATTGCCGCAGCTCATGGAGTTACAAAGAGTTGGACACGACTGATAGACTGAACTGAACTGAACTGATTTTAGACCCAGAACATAGAGTAGTAAATAAAACTCTCTTCAGCAAGCTAATGCTGTAGTAAAGGAGACAGTGAACATATAAATATAAAATATAATATCCAGTACTATTAAACAACACTAGGAAAAAAGCAGGATAGGAGAAAAGAGACTGAAGATATGGAGTAGAAGATGTGTTACCACGATGTTGACAGAAAGGCTTTCTAAGAGTGTGAAATTCCAGCAGAACACTGAACAAAGTGAAGAAGGGAAACATGAAGCAAAAAAACACCTCAAGAAGTAATAAAAAATAAAACTAGTAAAGATAAAGAAAATTTAAACAATATAATTAATAATTTTGAACTAAATTGTGTGTAGAAATTTTTCCCCAGGGACTACATATTCTTTTCAAGCTATTGTGTAGCATTTCTAAAATTCAATAATTATTGACCCATAAAAGAAGACTCAACAAACACCAAAGAACTCATATCATACAAACCATGTTATCTGATCATAATGCAATAAAATTAGAAATTAGAGCAAAATTTCTTACATAGGTCTACCTATGACTGATTCTTGTTGATGTTTGGTAGAAACCAACATAATACTGCAAGCAATTAACCTTTAATTAAAAATAAATAAATTAAAAAAATAACAAGGACCTACTAGATATCATAGAGAACTATATTCAATATCTTGTAATAACCTATAGTGGAAAATAATCTGAAAAAGTATGCATATACATATATATATGTATATATATAGGTCTTCCCAGGTGACCCAGTGATAAAGAATCCACTTGCCAATGCAAGAGACATAAGAGATGCAAGTTTCATCTATGGGTGGGGAAGATTCCCTGGAGAAGGACAATGGCAACCCACTCCAGTATTCTTGCCTGGAAAAATCCATGGACATATGAGCCTGGGGGGGCCACAGTCCAGGGGATTGCAAAGAGTTGGCCATGACTGAGAAACTGAGTGCACTTGCACACACTCACACATAGACACACATACATATGAACATATAACTGAGTTACTGTGCTGTATACCTGAAACACCGTATATCAACTATACTTCAATTTAAAAAAATAACTAAAAAGAAAAAACAGCTATAAATAATCCATGAGTCAAAGAAAAAATCATAATGGAAATATTAAATATTTGATACTAAACAACAACAAAGATACTATATATCAAAACCTGTGGGATACAGCTAAAGTGATACTTAGTGGAAAATTTATGACCTCTAATGCATAGATGTGATATTAAAGAAGTATAAAATTAATCGGCTAAGGATCTAATTTAATAATCTAGAAAATATCAGTAGAATAAACCAAATAAAGAAGGAAATAAATAATGGAGATTAGAACAAAAATTAAATGACAAAGAATAAACATATAATAGAATCAAAACTGGTTCTTTAATAAGATAAATAAAATATTAGGTTGAACCATATGAAACTGCCAAACAGTCAACCTATAATAAAGCATATACTGATCAAAATATTATTAACTATTAACTACTAAGGAAGAAAAAAGAAACTAATTAGAAGCTTTGGAAGTGAAAGGATATATCTCTAAAAATAGAGGAAACATTAAAATATCTAGGAAGAAATACTGAACTACTAAATGACAATCAATTTACAAATCAAATGAGACAGGAAATTTCCTAGAAAACTTTAACATATGGAAATCAATACAGCAAAAAATAGAAACACTGAATAATGTTATGATCAGTAATTGATAGTGAAATTGGTAGTAAATGTAGGGAACATGAAAAAGGAAAAGTATATTCTGATCTCACTTAAGAACTTAGATGCAAAAATTCTAAATAAAATAAGAACAAATCAAATAAAGCAATGTACATATTCATATGTATGTATACATATAAATCAGAGAAGGCAATGGCAACCCCCTCCAGTACTCTTGCCTGGAAAATCCCATGGTTGCAAGAGCCTGGTAGGCTGCAGTCCATGGGGTCGTGAAGAGTCGGACAAGGCTGAGCGACTTCACTTTCACTTTTCACTTTCATGCATTGGAGAAGGAAATGGCAACCCACTCCAGAGTTCTTGCCTGGAGAATGCCAGGGATGGCGGACCCTGGTGGGCTGCCATCTATGGGGTTGCACAGAGTCGGACACAACTGAAGCGACTTAGCAGCAGCAGCAGCATACATATAAATACATAATAACTACAGAGAATTGATCCCAGGAATGTAACAACTGTTCAACATCAGAAAATATATTAAGTATACACACCATATTCATAGATTAAATTAGTAAAACTATTGTTCTCTCAATATAAACAAAAAGTGAAAAAGATACAAATAAATGGAAAGATATACCATGTTCACATATTAGAATAACTAATATTTTTAAAATGACCATACCTAAAGTATCTAGAGATCTAATGCAATCCTAATCAAAGTACCAATAGCATTTTTCACAGAACTAAAACAAATAATCCTAAAATTTGCATAGAACCACAAAAGGCCCAGAATAGCCAAAGCACTCTTGAAAAGAAAGAATAAAGCTAGAGCTACCATGTTCCCTGATTTCAAATTACACTACAAAGCTTACTTTAGACACTCCATTTTGATAAGGACATTGCCATATTAAAAAGCCTATGGGTGTGTGTGGGGAAACGTGGAACAGTGAGAAGCCTTGAAGTTGTGGGGTCAGTTGACACAACTAGGGAGGGATGGCTTGAAAAAGTGGAAACCAAGAGAGATCTCTAGCATCAACATATTCTTCATAGATTATCAGGTAGCTAGAGGATCAGGTAGTTATAAAATCACTGAAATATTATAGGCTAGATCTCCAGGACTGACTGCTAGGACTACATTACAGAATCTTTGGGGTGGTAAAAATATTCGAGAATTAGATTATGGTGATGTTTGCACAACCTTCTGAACATATTAAAGGCCACAAAATTGTATACTTTAAATCATTAAAATCTTACGGCATATGAATTATTCTTAATTTTCAAAAAGGTACCCATTAGGTTTAGTGTAATATAATCACAAATGAAAAGTCAAGAAAAAGGAACAGTACAAACTGTGGCTTCAAACAGAGAAAAAAGAAATAAGGTAACAGAGTTCGTCTATCAGTACAAGCAATGACATACTTATGCCTACATTTAAGTGAACTAGCATAAACTTTCTCTTATATATACCCAACCCTTGATTGTTTCTAGGAAGAAATGATATCTTGAGTGGCCCTTTCTAACTCTTGTCATTTCCCATAGATCAAAAAACCATAAGAGCTTATACTTTAAAATATCACAAGTGCTGTAGGATTCTGGAAAAAAAAATACACTTTAGTGTTTTACAGGTTTTTAAAAAATGAATACTTAAAATTTTTAAAAAAGTATTACAAAATTAATTCCAGCCCTCCAATAAAGAAAAGTCAGAACTACTATTTTATTTCCAATGGGATATACAAATGAAACTCATAATGTTTTTGGAAACACTTCATGGTATATTTGACACATATTCCAGAACACAGTTAAATATGAGAATAAAAATATGAGCTTTTGATCAATAGAAATATTATAAATTTATTATAGGAGGCTGTTTGTCTTCTAATCACACATGGAAAAGAATAATTGGAAATCACATGGAAGCAAAGAACACTGGATTTTTATTAGTCTAGGTTTTCTGGGATTTTTTGTTTCTTTTCTGTTTTGTTTGTTTGTTGGTTGGTTGGTTTTTGAGAAAACAAGAGTCAAGCATTACAACTATACAAAGTTCAATTGCTTTCTCATATATCACTAATTAACAACTGATATTTGAAATTAAAACACAACACAATTTACATTAGCACGAAAATATTAAATAAATTTTCGGTCTAAAGCTAATGAAATATACAGGAGATCTATATGAGAAAAACTAGAAAACTCTGATGAAAGATATCAAAGAACCAAAGAAATGAAGAAATATCCCAAGTTCATAAATAGAAAGGTCCAATATCATCAAGACGTCCATTCTTCTCAACTTCATCTACCTATTCAAGGTAATCTCAGTCAAAATCCCAGCAAAGTACTGTTTAGATATCAACAAACTGATTCTACAGATTATGTGAAGAGGCAAAAAGTCAAATCTATATTGAAAGAAACTAACAACATCAGAGGACTCACACTACCTTACTTCAAGACTAACTATACAGCTAGGTTAACCTAAGACAGTGTGATATTGGTACAAAAATAGGTCAGTGGAATAGAAATGGACCCACATAAATATTGCTAACTAATCTTTGACAATGGAGCAAAGATAATCTTCAACAAGTGTTGCTATAACAACTGGACATCCACATGCAATCAATCAATCTATTTATCTAGACTTTGACATTGTACCATTTTAAAGATTATCTCAAAATGAATCACTGAACGAAGTGTAAAACTATAACGCTTCTAGAGTATAATATGGGCTAAATCTAGGTAATATTGAGTTTTACAACGAGTTTTTTGATATAAAAACAAAAGTATAATCCATGAAAAGTATAACTGATAAGTTATGGTAAAAAAAAATTCCACTCTGTTAAAGATAAGTCACAGACAGAAGAAAATATTTGTAAATAATACTTCTGATAAAGTACTGGTATCCAAAATAGACAAAGAACTCTTACAACTCAACAACAACAACAAAAAACTTAAAAATGGGCAAAAGATCTGAATAAACACCTCACCCCTCCAAAAAAATATATAGACAGCAAATAAGCACATAAAAATGTCCAATATCATAAGCCATTAGGGAGCTATAAGTTGAAACAACGAGATTCCAGTACACACCTACTAGAATGGCTAGAATCCAAAACCACTGAGAACACCTCGTAGTAGTGAGGATGTAGAACAGCAAGAACTCTTATTCACTGCTGGTGGGAATGTAAAATAGCACAGCCACGCTGGAATACAGTTTGGGAAAAATATAGTGTTACCATATGATCCAGTAATCACATTCCTTGGCATTTACCCAAATTAGTTGAAACTAAGTCCACGACCACACAAAATTCTGCACATGAATGTTTATAGCAAGTTTTATTTATAGTTGCCAAACATGGAAGTAACCAAGGTGTCTGAGTCTTTCAATAGGTGAATGGATAAATAAACTGTGGCCCATCCATACAATGGAATATTATTTAACATTAAAAATGTGCTATCAAGCCATTAAAAGAGATGGGGGAATCTTAAACGTATCTTACTAAATGGCAGAATTCAGTCTTAAAGGTTACATACTGTATGATTCCAATTATATGACATTCTGGAAAAAGTAAAACTATAGAGACAGTAAAAATATCTCCAAGGGTTTGGCAGCCAGACATAGTGTATGTGAGAGGGTAAATAGGTAGAGTACAGAGAAATTTTACTTTTCAGGCAAACATAAGACTATGCATTTGTCAAAACCCAGATAGTTGTACCATACACAGTGAACTCTAATACAAACTAAATATTTGAGTTAATAATAAGGTATCAATATTGGTTCATCTATTATAACAAATATACCACGCCAGCATGAAGTTAGTAAGAGGGAAAAACTGAAATAAGGGTTAAAGGGTAACAGTATGCACTTGAGAACTCTGTATAGTCTGATCAGTATTTTTTTTTTAAGCTTAAAACTGCTCTGAAAAATATTCTATTCATTTTAAAGAGTTAAAACCACGTATTCCTAAAATTAAGAACAGGAAACATAACTAACTTTAACAGATCTATTTCAGTTCGAGTGAAGGAAGACTATGACAAGGGAATGGAAGAGACAGGGAAGGTGAGAAAGAGATCAAAAGGAAGGAGACAGAGCAAGAGAAAGACATAGGCATGACCACTAAGAAAAGATACACAGAGCACACACAAAGAAAAAAAAAAAGACAAAGGTTTTGGGAAATCACGTGCATGGGTACTCAATTGCTCAGCTGTGTCCGACTCTTTGAAACCCCATGGACTGCAGCCTGCCAGCCTCCTTTGTCCATGAGATCTTTCCAGTCAAGAATACTGGAATAGACTGCCATTTCTTCCTCCAGAGGATCTTCCTGGCTCAGGGGTCTAACCTGCATCTCCTGCATTGGCAGGTGGGTTCTTTACCACTGGAAAAAGACCATTGTGAGATTCAACTGCATTAAATTCAGGCATATCCTATAGTCCAATAAAGTTGAAAATAGCACAGTTTTTAGAGTGAACTTTGTGATTAGAAAGTAAAATGTTCATTTTTAAAAGACATAAACTCCACTCTACAATTGAACAAGTCAATATCTCTTCCTAGAATATCTTTTCTTCTATACCCACCTGTCAAAGTTTCAATCTATGTACGTCTATGATCAACTTGACTGTCACGCCTCAGTTACAATGAATCTCACCCTCCCTTGTATTTACATAGTGCTTTTTAACTTCAAGAACACTTAAGCCTGTCTTGCAGTCCAGTCATTGAAGGATATTACCTTGCCTCACTATTTGTCCATGAGTTGGGACAGAACATATTATTTTTTCATCTTTGCATTTTGTATTAGTGCCTGCCACAGTGGTTTGAATAATTCACATAATAAATATTTACTGCACTGAATTGAAGATACATATCACATATCTAAAAGTTAAAGATCCAAATACCCTTTATTACAGTAGAAGTAATGTCTTTATTCCAATGATTTTACCGTTCTTGAAGTTATACCTCTTTTGAAATGGCCTTTGGAGACTGCACAAAACCACACAAGATAAATGGCATTATTATGTCTGTAATGTTAAAAAAAATACTCTTTTGATCACACAAAAATGATAGGCCATAGGCTTACAAAGAGTAGTCTGAATGAAGTAGATGGGGCAACAGTGCCAAACTGGAGTAGGCTGAAGAGGCAGAAGTAAGGAAATGAAGATATGGGTTTTAGAGAACCCTACCAGTCAGAAGAGGCCAGGTTTTGCTATGGCAATAAACTTGTAAACATGACTCTAAATTACCTTGAGATAATTAAAAAAAAATAAATCAGTTTTTGTCAATAAAAATATTAAAAAGGATATGTCTTCAGCTCTGAAGGTAATTCCAACACAGTACAATATTTAGAACAATGGCTGTACTTCTTAAATGAAGAAATATCTTACAAGGTGACTACTTTACAAAGAATAATACTCATTTAGATGCATACAAGTCTATTACATAATACATAGTTGTATTTGTCTTAAAAACATTAGTTTTAGAAAAATGAGTCTATTCTTTTTCTTTGTTAAACATGTATAAGTCAAAATTTGTGAAGAAATAGTACTTATAAAATATCTTATAAAATGTAATCTATGTATCAAATCATCATTTCTTAATTTGCCCCTTTATGCAAATCCTAAATTTTCACAAACTAGGTTTTTTAAAGTGGAGATCACTTGAATTATCATATGGACAGATTTTAATCTTGGGAACAAAAGTCTTAACTTTTATTCAAAATATTTTGAATAATAAGCAGTAAGGCCAAAATACTGCTATTATTCAGAAAAAAACTGAAATGCAATGAATTTCTAAAACCACTATGTGTGTGCTAGTCACTCAGCTGTGTCCAACTCTTTATGACCCTATGGACTGTAGCCTGCCAGGCTCCTCTGTCCATGGAATTCTCCAGGCAAGAATACTGGAGTGGGTTGCCATTCCTTTCTCCAGTGGTCTTCCCAACCCAGGGATCAAACCAGGTCTCCTGTGTTCAGGCAGATTCTTTACTGTCTGAGTCACCAGGGAAGCCCCCCAAATCATTTATTAGTGTGTAAATTGCATATTTATTTTGATCAAAAATCCATGCACTTTCAAAATGTCTCTACTCATTTTTTGAATGAGAACAACATTCTCTGTAGAGATGTGTGAAATATTTTAATATAATATTTAGTTTGACAAAGATTCAGACATTTCCATTAGAATACACCTATTTTTTTTTTCAGTTTTCAGTTTAGTTCAGTCGCTCAGTCCTGTCTGACTCTTTGTGACCCCATGAATCGCAGCTCGCCGGCCTCCCTGTCCATCACCAACTCCCGGAGTTCACTCAAACTCATGTCCATTGAGTCGGTTATGCCATCCAACAATCTCATCCTCTTTCGTCCCCTTCTCCTCCTGCCCTCTATCCCTCCCAGCATCAGGGTCTTTTCCAATGAGTCAACTTTTTGTGTGAGGTGGCCAAAATATTGGTGTTTCAGCTTCAGCATCAGTCCTTCCAATGAACATCCAGAACTGATCTCCTTTAGGATGGACGGGTTGGATCTCCTTGCAGTCAAGGGACTCTCAAGAGTCTTCTCCAACACCACAGTTCAAAAGCATCAGTTCTTCGGTACTCAGCTTTCTTCACAGTCCAACTCTCACATCCATACATGACCACTGGGAAAACCATAGCCTTGACTAGATGGACCTTTGTTGGCAAAGTAATATCTCTGCTTTTGAATATGCTGTTTAGGTTGGTCATAACTTTTCTTCCAAGGAGTAAGCGTCTTTTAATTTCATGGCTGCAATCACCATCTGCAGTGATTTTGGAGCCCCCAAAAATAAAGCCTGACAATGTTTCCACATCTATTTCCCATGAAGTGATGGGACCAGATGTCATGATCATCTTTTTCTGAATGGTGAACTTTAAGCCAACTTTTTCAGTTTCCTCTTTCACTTTCATCAAGACGCTTTTTAGTTCCTCTTCACTTTCTCCCATAAGGGTGGTATCATCTGCATATCTGAGGTTATTGATATTTCTCCCAGCAATCATGATTCCAGCTTGTGCTTCTTCCAGCCCAGCATTTCTCATGATGTACTCTGCATATAAGTTAAACAAGCAGGGTGACAATATACAGCCTTGACGTACTCCTTTTCCTATTTGGAACCAGTCTGTTGTTCCAAGTCCAGTTCTAACTGTTGCTTCTTGACCTGCATACAGATTTCTCAAGAGGCAGGTCAGGTGGTCTGATATTCCCATCTCTTTCAGAATTTTCCACAGTTTATTGTGATCCATGCAATAAACTTCAGTTTTACTGAGATATAAATGACATTGTATAAGCACTGTATAATTTTAAGGTGTACAGTATAATGACTTGAGTTATGTACATCATGAAACGATTACCATGACAGTTTAGTGAACATCCATCATATATGTGTGTGTGTGCACACGTGCGTGCACACGCGCGTGCATGTGTATACATTTATAGGACATTAAATTAGTGGAAGAAAATAATTATTGTCCTTGTAATTGAAGAGAACTCTTAGGATTTACTCTAACAACTCATTTATAATGTATTTCAATGTTATCTTTATTGCAAGTATATTACATCTCTAGTACTTATTTATCTTGTAACTGGAAATTACTACATTTGACCACCTTCATCCAATTTCCCCCGCAGTCCTAACCCCACACCTCTGGCAACCACAAATCTGATCTCTTTTACTATGAGTTTATTTTTTAAGTATAAGTGATCTATAATACATTTAGTTCCTGGTACACAAAATGATCACCATTATGAATCTAGATGTCTTCAGTCAAAATTACAAAGATATTACATAATTATTGACTGCATTTCCCACATGGTATGTATAATGCCTGTGACTTATTTTGCAACTTAAAGTTTGTACCTCTTAATCCCCCTCACTTATTTCTCTCCCCCTGCCATTCCCTTCTCTCCTGGCAACAAGTTGCTTGCTCTGTGTATCTATGATTCTATATCTGTTTGGCTATGTTTGTTAATTTGTTTTGATTTTTAGAATATACCAATTTTAAATGATGGTAACTTTTTGAATAAGGAGGAGAGTGTATTTTTGATTTGTAAAAGTAGACCTTCTTGATGACAGAACTATGATAATGGCATTATCCTTTAAACAGATCTCCTCAGTGTGTATAGTAAAACATGTGCAAATATGTTTATCTTAATAGGAAGTCATGTTGGATATTGACTCAGGTGCATTCATTTACAAAAAATTTAAAATGAATTTTTACATTATAGGACATCATTGAAAAGAAGAGCTTCATTACACAGAAACTTTATTTAATCATATTTTTAATTTTGCATAAGTACAGGGTTTTTTTCACTTACAAACTTGCTGTGTCTCTGTGTATATATATATATATATATATATGCTACTCATATGAAATATCAGGAAAAAATATATATATACATTTTACTGTAACCTTGTTAGAGAAAAAAAGTGCTTTTTAGTTAGTAAGTATCCTTTTGTCTCTGCAGTTAACCTTCATAGGTTTAAGCCTGATTTCAATAAGAAATCAGGATGATTATATCTGAAATTCAAACATCAAGTTATTTGAACTCATGCAAGCTATTAACCTAGAAAAAAATAGTTGAACATTTCTCTAAAAAATACTCTAAATTAAAATGGCACTCCAGGGAATTCCTTGGCAGTCCAGTGGTTAGGACTTGGTGCTTTTACTATCACGGGCCCAGGTTTGATCCCTGGTCAGGCAACTGAGATCCTACAAGCCATACCACATGGGCAAATAAATAAATATCAGAAATAAAAATGGTACTCCAAATACATGAAGGAAAAATCAAATAACACACACATATTTTTATAACAAGACTAAAATTGACCATTAATGTAAAGTACAAATTATAGAAATAACCAAGGGATGAAAAATCTGCAACCCATGACTGTATCTTGCTCTTTACTCCATTTAACAGCCTGTGAAAATTTAAATTAAATTCTACAACTAATAGGACATCCAGCCATACAAAGTTATACTGTAGCAATACAGTTCTGCTTCAATTTAGTGTTAAAAGAAGCTTTCATGTAACATAAGGGAAGTCTTTAATTTGTAATAAAACTATCTCATATAAAATCCACCCAAAATAACTATTTCAACAAATATTTTAAAAGACTTACTAAATGAACATAAGTAAAAGAGAATATCTACATTTATATATGTACATATAGAAAGACTAATATTCTGCACATGTGTTTATTTAAAGAAGGAGATGAATAAATGTGAAGAAAAACAGGTTTTTGTATAAGGCAGAAGAGAGAATATAATGAGTACAGAACAATGAAGTCCCTAGATTTCATCTTTTCTTTATCAGCCTCAAAATACACAATTAACTGTATAAAAAGAAAAAAGAAAGAAAGAAAATATTTCTTCATTGACGTGCTTTTAAGATTTAAGTTAAAGACTGTGACTGCCATCCACTAGTCGGGTCATTAATTTATCTAAATCTGTCCAGACCTGACTACAGTGTTTCTCATTATATGTCTCTGAATTCATTATCATTTGCAAAGATCTGAAAGCTTTGTCACTGGGTTTTTTTTTTTTTTTTTAATACTGAGGCTAAACTGACTGCTGATTGACTATTACTGGTGTTATTTTTGGTAATCCATAGGTCAACACAACCATCTTCATATACAAATAAATTTTAAAATTATATTTGTCTTTTTTTGTATAAGTCATAAAACACTAAAGATCATGTGTTACATAAAACCCTGGGCACTTCAGGTGGGTAGACATTTGGCTTTCAAGGTTTCACTTCAAAATTCATTTGAGAAAATACAACTAACCCTAGTGCAAAGTTGTTTTGCTCAGGAATATCTTGCTCTCCAACTCATGCCAAAGAGCAAGTACTTCATTTCCGTTTGTGTTGTCTGCTTTTTGCACTCAAAATACTGAAACGCTTTTCCATTAGCTGGGCTGATGGACATTAACATTTCTGAATTTTTGTTGTTCCTGTTTTTGTGGAGACATTTTTATCTCTTTTCTAATTTTTTCTAAGTCCTCTCTGCATTTTTTGTTTGCTCAGGTTTTCATTTTATTGCTTCACTGCCACCTCTTCAGAGCCCTCTGTCCCACCAGAAGTTTCACTGCAGTTTTACATAACCACAGTGACTCTTCCTGTCTCTTTTGGATGCCTGGACTTTTGAGGAAGAGACTGAACTTTGTTCCATAAATATTCCTCAAAAATCCTCCACCTGCATGCAGTATATATCCAGACTTCATTTAACATTTTTCTAAATTCTCTTTCGGCCTTTAGTCCATTAAATTTGTAATATAACTTTTATATGAAACAAATGCTTCTAGGCACACTGAAAACTAAAAGAATGAATAAAGTAGTCACATATCCTCTAATTTTCCATGGGTCTAATGTTAACATTGAGACCATTTCAATTTCTGTTAAGTCTGTAACTTATTTTTATTATATGTACAGTATGAATATTTGAGTTTTGAAAAACTGAAAAATAGATAGGGGATGCACTAAATGCCTCAGGGCAGCCCATATTAGATAATTCAGTTCATTAGATGCCAGCAATTCTCAGCCTTCATTGTGTTTAAAATACAGCAATTTCTTTTGATGGATCATAATTCTTTTTAAAATACAATCCCCAAATATGATCATTAATGACACATCAACAAGCTAAGTTCCAAATTAAATCTATCTCAAATTGTTTTCTCTGTCAAGGATAGTTAATCTGCTGTTTTAAAAAGATAAAGGTAACAAAAGAATTGAGAAAAAATGGATTTTTCTTTCTTCGTGGTGGTACTTAAAAAATACTTAGAGTAGGTGAAGTGAAGTGAGTAAACTGCTGAAGTCCAAACTAACCATAATTTTACCTTAGTTCAAAGAACAAAAATCATACAATTTGGAGAGGAGAAAAGTTAACACTCTAAATTGTCAAGCAACTTCTAAACTAGATCAATTGCCTTCATAATATTCTCAGAACAAAATGTTCTCTAAGAGCAGATCTGATATGAAGAGCCAAAAAATGGAAAACATTCACTATCAATTTACTGCAGTCACCCATAAACTATTACAAGAACATTATGTATTGGGGTTCAAGCCAGCAAGCTATTAAAGCAGACTGCTCTGGTGTCTTTTCATTTTACTTTAATGCTACCGAAGCATTAATAAGTCCTTGGAGAACTGCAGTTATATTGAAACAGTCTTATCATGTAATCAATTTTTCAAATAATCCAAGTCTCTTAAGGTGAGCTCTATTTCTTTTCTGTTTCTTATTGGTCAATGTCATTCTACCTTCACAAATGCCATCATCATTTTCGTCTGTCTGGTCTCAGTCATGCTTTCATCTTGGAAATACATCGATCTAAATAGTGCTAATTGCCATAGTTAATGAGTGCCAAGACATTGAGCACCCTTGGCCCCATTGCCACTTTCAGTGCTTCTGCTCCCGTAGAGATCAAAGAACAAAGGATAGAAAGAATCATCTTCAAAAAATAAGAAGATGCCACATACACACTTTTTTTGGTCTGTTTGTTTGTTTAAAAATTTTGATTGAGGGCATAAATAATTCTGCTAAAATTGCTTTCCTTTATAGTCCCTGGTTAATTTTAACTTGTTAAAAATTTTCTAACTTAATTTTTTCTTATTTAAAGGATAGTAACGATACTCTGTCAAAACATGATTAACCCAATGATCTAATGCTTTTAATTCACTATTCACTGTTTTCCCTTGGTGACATAAATTCCAGGCAATTGAGGCATCTGTCAATCTATTGCACTAATGGAAAATATTAGTGCATATAAACTTCCTGCAAAATAAGAAGTCTTAGTAACTTTCATGGGTACAAATCAGTAATGATTCCGTGTGTAATTGAAATTGTAGGAGAAAAGAAAACTAGGCATAAGAAGGTTTAAATTTGGAAAAAGTTACTAAAATATAAATCTCAACCAACTAGATATTTCATACAAGTACAAAATTAACCACAATTTAGTAGCATTGTTGTTTAGTCACTAAGTCGTGTCCAACTCTTTACCTGAAAGTAAATATTTATGTAATTATTTAATATGTGTTTGTATGTGAGTATCTATGTGTATGTGTGTTCTATAAATATACATATCTATCTCAATTAAGCTGTATTCATGAGCCATGCTTCTTTCCATCACCATTGAATCTCCAAATTCCACCACAATTCCTATAACACAGCATTTCCTCAACATATATCTGTATATGTAGGTGATAATATGAGTACAATAGTAAAAAATTTAAAAATTTTAAGTCCTAAATATAAAAGAAATCCTGGGAAATCATTAGTGATCACATAGTTCCTCAATGGGTAGTTCAATTTACATCTCTCTGCGATAGCTCATTATTGTCTTTTTCTTGGTCTGCTGCAATGAAGATTGTCATCTTAAGTATTAATTTATACTGTAAATTTGTCTTGAAAAGATTTATTGCCAATTCAGTCCAAAATAACTTTGTCAACCCTATCATGCAGTAATAAAACAGTATGTTTCTTTAGTTGTGTGCAAATCATACCTTATTTTTACCTCATACTGCTTATCTTAATTAGCAGATCTAGAATACTCCTGTTTTATGTTTCTTATATAACTCTCTCATGTAATTAGTCACATTCCAATCAAACTTACATTAAAATAATAAGCAATGATTTCTATCTGCAATAGTTTATAGGTCACTTGAGACCCATCACACAGCAGGTTAACAAACATAGCTCTAGTTAAACTTCTCCCCATTCCTTCTATGTTGTCTTTTTCATAAAAGGACTACAAGAAGTGATAACGTTAAAACAGTCAACAATTTTTGTTGAAATTATTTCCTCAGATACTTATCAAGTGACGACACCTTTTTAAGTTCATAAGTAAGGTCATACAGTAAAGAGCTAGTTTGTTATGTCTTGTTCTGTTTTGTTTCACCAGACTTCTTGACAAAACGCTTAAGCCAATGTTTTAAGGAGAAATGTTTTAACACTCAAATGAAAAACAAAAATTAAAAAGCCAAAAATAAAGACACTGAGAAATATTCTTTGATAAACAGATACTTAATTTTAGAGCCACCTCTCAAAGCTAACACTAGACTATAGGCTCCATGAGAGTGCTTTTTTGGTTCATTGAAATATTTGTAGTACCTAGGAAACTATGTGATTCACAGCAAAACCTCTATAAATATTTATTGAATTGATTTGCATACATACTTTAATGACAAAAATACAACAGACCAGGGCTAAATGAGGCAAGCAGTTTGAAACTGCAAATGCTCTGTGTTCCTTTACCTTTCTGGGTATTCTGATTAGACAAAGTCATAAAATAGGATACAGATGAATCAGGGTGTTAATTTAAAGAAAGACTACAAAGAGAATTTCTCTAGAATAACTCTTTTCAGGACCAAGAAAGAACTTTAAAAACTGTATCTGATATAGCGGCATTTTTATGAATGAAATTTTATACTGGATTTAATTTAAAATAATTGAGTTTGGATGTGCTTTACTGACCACTTACTGATATTGAAACTATGTGATGGACACTTAGGAACTCATTATACCATACTCTCTTCTTTTGTGTAAATTTAAGATTTTCCATAATAATTTTAATGAGAATATATACATATACATTACATATTTTATCATTTACAACATAAAACTTTAAAAGTTTGGAGGTTTCTGACAGCTTTCTCACCTCCTCACCCCCAAAATATTGCTGGCAATAATTAGTGAATAGAAAGGACACGAGTTTCTTCCATAATTTTAGAAAACTGGAAGCCAAGAAAAGAGAGACAACAGATATAGCTCCTAATTTGCAACATTCTCTCCCATCTGAAATAGTTTTTAAAAAAACTGAATAAACATAATCCTGTAACAAACTTCATTAATAGCCCCCAAATTAGCAAGACACTTACAAAGAAGTGTGATAACCTTAAGATTGGAGTAGGGGTGTTTAAAAAAAAAGACAAGACTAGAAATCCCTTCAAACTTTCTTAGCTTGGAAAGTTAAATGGTCAATGCTTACTACTTTGTTTTTTCTCTACTAGGAGGAAAGTAGGGGGAAAAAATGGAAAAAGTCATGTTAGTTTCTTAAAACTAATTACCTTTAGTGATAAATAGGCACTTAATACAATGAAAAGCAAAAGAGAAGAAGAAAGAATACACAGTCCTCAGAAGGCAGAGGAGTCAGAAGGGAAGAGCCACATAAATAGGCACAAACATAGTCCCTAGTTGCCAGTTCTAAACTATCATGGAGCAAATGTTTGTGTCCCCCTCCCCCCACCAAATTCATAGTTGAAATCCTCACACCCAGTATGGTGATATTAGAACAGGAGGCTTTGGAAGGTAACTTGATTTTGAGGGTAGAGCTCTCATGAATGGGATAAGGCCAGAGAGCTAGGAAGCTCTCCCCAACCCTCCGTGTGATGATATAAAGAGAAGTGAATTGCTTGAAACCTGGAAGACAGTACTCACCAGAACCTGAGCATGCTGACACCATGATCTCAGACTTTCAGCCTCCAAATTTCCTTGTTGATAAGCCATTACATTTATAGTATTTTTGTTATAGAAGCCTGAGTTGACATAGTCTAATGATCTTATAGCAAAACCTAACAATTTTTAACTAATTTGTCCACACTGCCTGAAAAAGTATGAGAAAGTACAGTTGGGAGAACTGGGGAATAGGAGAATCTAAGCAACTGCTGCTTGACTGCAAAAGTAAAATTTTAGTTTTCAAACAAAAGCACAGAAAATATTCAGTAAGTTTGGATTCAGGTGGGGTGTGAAGAACATCAGGGAACTTTTACCCACACAGTTTTCAAGCATACAGATTAAGGGCTATATAGTAATTTCTACATTTCCTATTGTGAAAGTCATTCACTCAGTCCAACTCTTTCCAACCCATGGACTATAAGACCATAGAATTCTCCAGGCCAGAATACTGGAATGGGTAGCTGGTCCCTTCTCCAGAGGATGTTCCCAACCCAGGGATTGAACCCAGGTCTCTCTCCCACATCGCAAGCAGATTGTTTACCAGCTGAGCCACCAGGAGAGCATTTCATATTAAATGAAACAATTATGTTAAAATAGTATAGGAAATGTGTGTAGCATGAAAAAAAATGCATATTTGAGGGATGCATTCCAGGAGAAAAATCTAAGTCAAGTAACAAACAAAAAAAGTGAAGAAAAAATACAAATAACCCAACAGAAAAATGATCAAAGGAAATGGAAACATGTCTCAAAGAAAAAATATATAAATGTCCTAGAAACTTCTGAAAAGATATTCAAGGAGGAAGAAGAAATATACAGGGACAGGAAGAAGAACAAGCCTACAAAGGAATCTTAAGAGAGGCCAGAGAGAACCAAGAGAAAACCAAAAACCAATGAGAAGACAGAATTTCCAAAGAAAGAAGCTGTCAAAAATGTTAACAACATCGAAGATACAAAATAAGGTCAAGACTAAATATATTCTATTGAATTTGATAACTTTATGATATTTTATCTCTGGGAATAATTGAAATTACACTTTATGGACAGAAGTCAGTTTTCAGTGAACTGTAGAAGCAATGAGAAGTGAAGAATTAAAAATTCCTTCCTGAAGTTTTTAACGGAGAGAAGAAATGAGAAGCGGTAACAGCGAATCTTTAAAAAAAGGATTGTCTTTCTGTGTTGTGTTTGCTTATTTTTTGCATATTTGATGGAAGATGTTTACACAAGTTTATATACTAAGAAAGGCTGACAATATAGCTGAAAAAAGGGGTAAGTAGTAGTCCACAAAGCAAGTGTTAATAAGTGTTTACTCAACAGTTGATTGTGCACTGGCAAAGTGCTAAAGGATGAAAGTGTGATGGCATTCAGAACACAGTACAATTTATTTAAAACACTCTCTAATTTTCTTTTCTTTCTATCTTCTTCTTTTAATTTTGGAAAATGGTATCCCTACATTCTTCAAAATTAGTAGGCATTATTTGGTAAATTAAATGATGAAACATTGGAAAAATATCTTAAGAAGTTGTAGCCATACATGGTAAAAAGTGGGTGTTAGTCACTCAGTCATGTCCAACTCTTTGTGACGCCATGGACTATAGACGCCAGGCTCCTCTGGCCATGGAATTCTCCAGGAAAAAATATTGGAGTGGGTAGACATTCCCATCTTCAGGGGATCTTCCCAACCCAGGGGTCAAACCTGGAGCCCTTGCATTGTAGGTGAATTCTTCACTATCTGAGCCACCAGGGAAGCCCAGCCATACATACAGATGACCAAAAAGCACATGAAAAGATACTCAACATCAATAATTACTAGAGAAAGGGAAACCGAAACTACAATAAGATATTACCTCACACCAGTCACAATCAAAAAATCTATAAACAATAAATCTGGAGAGGGTATAAAAAAAGTAAACCCTCCTACACAGTTGGTTGGAATGTAAATTGGTACTGACACTATGGAGAACAGTATGTACATGTGCTCAGGTGCTCAGCAGTGTCAGACTCTTTGCAGCCCCATGGACTGTAGCCTACCAGGCTACTGTGTCCACGGAGTTTTCTAAGCAAGAATACTAGAGTGGGTTGTCATTTCCTTCTCCAGGGGATGTTTCCTGCCCAAGAATAGCATCCATGTCTTTTGCATCTCCTGCACTGGCAGGCAGATTCTTTACCACTCTGCAACCTGGGAAGCCCAGAGAACAGTATGGAGGTTCCTTAAAAAACTCAAAATAGACTACCATATGGCCCAACAATCCCACTGCTAGGCATATATGGTGTTTCCCAGAGAAACACCATAGTTTGAAAAGATATGTGTACACCAATGCTCATCGGTGTACTAATTACAGCACTAATTACAATAGTCAGGACTTGGAAGCAACCTAATGCCCATCAACAGAGGAATGGATAAAGAAGATGTGGTGCAGATATACAATGGGATATTACTCAGCTGTAAAAAGGAATACAATAATGCCATTTACAGCAACATGGATGGATACAGAATCTGCCATGCTGAGTGAAGTTAGCCAGATGCGGAAAGGTAAATATTCTATGACATGCTTATATGTGGAATCTAAAAAATGGCACAAATGAAGTTATTTTAAAAATAGAAGTAGAGTCATAGATACAGAAAACAAACTTATGGCTACCAGAGGATAATGGGGGAAGGGATAAACCATGAGATTAGGATTGACATAAACATACTGCCATATATAAAATAGATAAATAATAAGAACCTACTGTATAGCACAGGGAACTCTATTCAATACTCTGGAATGGCCTATATGGGAAAATAATCTAAAAATGAGTGGATATATGTATATATATGGTGTCACTAGTGGTAAAGAACCTGCCTACCAATCCAGGAGACAGAGAGATACAAATTCAATCCCTAAGTCAGGAAGATCC
Source organism: Ovis canadensis (assembly GCF_042477335.2). NCBI lineage: Eukaryota > Metazoa > Chordata > Mammalia > Artiodactyla > Bovidae > Ovis > Ovis canadensis. Next base: position 182,984,664 of record NC_091245.1, read on the forward strand.
CCTAGAGGAAAGGGCAATCTGCTCCAGTATTCTTACCTGGAGAATTCCATGGACAGAGTAGCCTGGTGGGCTACAGTCCATAGGGTCACACAGAGTCAGGCACAGATAACTGATTCACTTTGCTGTATACCTGAAACTAACACAACACTGTAAATCAAATACACTCCAATCAAATTTTAAAAATAAAAAATGATGTAGTCATAAATCATATTTTACTCAATTTATCAATAAAATTGATGTGTTTTTCAGAAGAATCAAGAAAAAAATTAATTTGTCAGAATTTTGGACTGATTATGATGTGAATACAGTGACTGAAATAACAGAATTGGCACAATAAAAAAATGCAAACAAATATAGATGGAACTATTCTGCAGAAAACTTTTCAGTATTTTTATTTTCATTATTAAATTTACTAACAATCTGAAAGTCTGAAACAAAAAATATCACTATACTAATTCAGTCTGACAGAGCATGGTCCACTGGAGAAGGGAATGGCAAGCCGCTTCACTATTCTTGCCTTGAGAACCCCATGAACAGCATGAAAAGGCAAAATGATAGGATACCAAAAGAGGAACTCACCAGGTCGGTAGGTGCCCAATATGCTACTGGAGATCAGTGGAGAAATAACTCCAGAAAGAATGAAGGGATGGAGCCAAAGGAAAACCAATACACAGTTGTGGATGTGACTGGTGATAGAAGCAAGATCCGATGCTGTAAAGAGCAATATTACATAGGAACTTGGAATGTCAGGTCCATGAATCAAGGCCATTTGGAAGTGGTCAAACAAGAGATGGCAAGGGTGAACATCGACATTCTAGGAATCAGCGAACTAAACTGGACTGGAATGGGTGAATTTAACTCAGATGACCATTATATCTACTACTGTGGGCAGGAATCTCTCAGAAGAAAAGGAGTAGCCATCATGGTCAGCCAAAGAGTCCAAAATGCAGTACCTGGATGCAATCTCAAAAACGACAGAATGATCCCTGTTCGTCTCCAAGGCAAACCATTCAATATCACAGTTATCCAAGTCTATGCCCCAACCAGCAACATTGAAAAAGCTGAAGCTGAATGGTTTTATGAAGACCTACAAGACCTTTTAAACTAACACTCAAAAAAGATGTCCTTTCCATTATAGGGGACTGGAATGCAAAAGTAGAAAGTCAAGAAACACCTGGAGTAACAGGCAAATTTGGCCTTGGAATGTGGAATGAAGCAGGGCATGTGGAATGAAGACTAATAGAGTTTTGCCAAGAAAATGCACTGGTCATAGCAAACACCCTCTTCCAACAACACAAGAGAAGACTCTACACATGGACATCACCAGATGGTCAACACCGAAATCAGATTGATTATATTCTTTGCAGCCAAAGATGGAGAAGCTCTATACAGTCAACAAAAGCAAGACCAAGAGCTGACTGTGGCTCAGATCATGAACTCCTTATTGCCAAATTCAAACTTAAATTGAAGTAAGTAGGGAAAACCGCTAGATCATTCAGGTATGACCTAAATCAAATCCCTTATGATTATACAGTGGAAGTGAGAAATAGATTTAAGGGCCTGGATCTGATAGTAGACTGCCTGATGAACTATGGAGTGAGGTTCGTGACATTGTACAGGAGACAGGGATCAAGACCATCCCCATGGAAAAGAAATGCAAAAAAGCAAAATGGCTGTGTGGGGAGGCCTTACAAATAGCTGTGAAAAGAAGAGAGGCGAAAAGTAAAGGAGAAAAGGAAAGACATAAGCATCTGAATGCAGAGTTCGAAAGAATAGCAAGAAGAGATAAGAAAGCCTTCTTCAGCGATCAATGCAAAGAAATCGAGGAAAACAACAGAATGGGAAAGACTAGAGATCTCTTCAAGAAAAATAGAGATACCAAGGGAACATTTCATGCAAAGATGGGCTCGATAAAGGACAGAAATGGTATGGACTTAACAGAAGCAGAAGATATTAAGAAGAGGTGGCAAGAATACACGGAAGAACTATACAAAAAAGATCTTCACGACCCAGATAATCATGATTGTGTGCCAGACATCTTGGAAAGTGAAGTCAGGTGGGCCTTGGAAAGCATCACTATCAACAAAGCCAGTGGAGGTGATGGAATTCCAGTTGAGCTGTTTCAAATCCTGAAAGATGATGCTGTGAAAGTGCTGCACTCAATATGCCAATAAATTTGGAAAACTCAGCAGTGGCCACAAGACTGGAAAAGGTCAGTTTTCATTCTGATCCCAAAGAAAGGCAATGCCAAAGAATGCTCAAGCTACTGCACAATTGCACTCATCTCACATGCTAGTAAAGTAATGCCCAAAATTGTCCAAGCCAGGCTTCAGCAATACGTGAACCATGAACTCCCTGATGTTCAAGCTGGTTTTAGAAAAGGCAGAGGAACCTGAGATCAAATTGCCAACATCCGCTGGATCATGGGAAAAGCAAGAGAGTTCCAGAAAAACATCTGTTTCTGCTTTATTGACTATGCCAAAGCCTTTGACTGTGTGAATCACAATAAACTGTGGAAAATTCTGAAAGAGATGGGAATACCGGACTACCTGACCTGCCTCTTGAGAAATTTGTATGCAGGTCAGGAAGCAACAGTTAGAACTGGATATGGAACAACAGACTGGTTCCAAATAGGAACCAGTCAAGGCTGTATATTGTCACCCTGCTTTTTGAACTTATATGCAGAGTACATCATGAGAAACGCTGGACTGGAAGAAACACAAGCTGGAATCAAGACTGCTGGGACAAATATCAATAACCTCAGATATGCAGAATACACCACCCTTATGGCAGAAAGTGAAGAGGAGCTAAAAAACCTCTGGATGAAAGTGAAAGAGGAGAGTGAAAAAGTTGGCTTAAAGGTCAACATTCAGAAAATTAAGATTATGGCATCTGGTCCCATCACTTCATGGGAAATAGATGGGAAAACAGTGGAAACAGTGTCAGACTTTATTTTGGGGGCTCCAAAATCACCTCAGATGGTGATTGCAGCCATGAAATTAAAAGACGCTTACTCCTTGGAAGGAAAGTTATGACCAACCTAGATAGCATATTCAAAAGCAGAGACATTACTTTGCTGACTAAGGTCCGTCTAGTCAAGGCTATGGTTTTTCCTGTGGTCATGTATGGATGTGAGAGTTGGACTGTGAAGAAGGCTGAGTGCCGAAGAATGAATGCTTTTGAACTGTGGTGTTGGAAAAGACTCTTCAGAGTCCCTTGGACTGCAAGGAGATCCAACCAGTCCATTCTGAAGGAGATCAGCCCTGGGATTTCTTTGGAAGGAATGATTCTAAAGGTGAAACTCCAGTACTTTGGCCACCTCATGAGAAGAGGTGACTCATTGGAAAAGACTCTGATGTTGGGAGGGGTTGGGGGCAGGAGGAGAAGGGGACGACCGAGGATGAGATGGCTGGATGGCATCTTGGACTCAATGGATGTGAGTCTGAGTGAACTCCGGGAGATGGTGATGAACAGGGTGGCCTGGTGTGCTGCGATTCATGGGGTCGCAAAGAGTCGGACACGACTGAGCGACTGAACTGAACTGAATTCACGAAAATATTACCTTAAAAGAGTTTCTAAATAAAAAGATATAGCAACAATAGGTTAAACTGAAGAAATTTTAAATTAATATAAGGTTATAAATCGTGAAAATTTAATAAGAGAATCTCGGAATGTATTAATGCATAAAACTCTAACTAAACATTAATGTCGGAGAAGGCAGTGGCACCCCACTCCAGTACTCTTGCCTGGAAAATCCCATGGTCGGAGGAGGCTGGTAGGCTACAGTCCATGGGGTCGCGAAGAGTTGGACACGACTGAATGACTTCACTTTCACTTTTCACTTTCATGCATTGGAGAAGAAATGGCAACCCACTCCAGTGTTCTTGTTTGGAGAATCCCAGGGATGGGGGAGCCTGGTGGGCTGCCGTCTATGGGGGTCGCACAGATTCAGACATGACTGAAGTGACTTAGCAGCAGCAGCAAACATTAATGTCAAGCTATTAAAACAGATTAAAAATTAGATGGATTTTCTTAAAAGATAGTTCATTGAGCCTAGTAATCTCTAAACACTGCTTCTTGGACCACTTGTTGAAGGATCTATAAAGGAGGCTCAGGTTTCAAGGGGTTGATGGGAATAGATAGGGTTTAAGGTGTGCTTCAGTTCGGTGACACTATAATTTATGGTTCTGTTAGATATTTGCTAAAACACAAAGCCACAATACGTCTCAGGGTGACCTATTAGGAAGATAACATGTTCTGAACAAGGAATAATATTCAAAGGAAATAAAAGAAGAGCCATCATGTTACATATTCCAAACTTTGCTAAAAGACAACAAAACTACCCACAGTATTAAAGAATAAAATATACATTACCAAAAGGATAAATTTTATGGCTATATTTAATCAATATGAGAATATTTTATGGTGGAGAATATATGTATACATGTAGGTATACATTTAACCGTATATTCTTCTAGCAAGTATTTACTGGGTGCCTACAGTGTTGGACATTGTACAAGAGTAGCAAATAAAATGAAATATTTCTGACTTCACAGAGATTTCAGGGTTATATGAAAAGAGAGGAGGATATATAGTGAACAAACAAAAAGAAAACAGTTAATTACAAATTAAGAAGATTCTTTCACAATCACTAATAAAGATCCAGGCAAGGGGGAAAACATGAATGTTTCAAAAAAGTGATATTTTAGGATGAAATGCATCCAATGATGCAGAAAGTCAGGGCAGGGAATAGCATGTGGGAAAACTCCAAAGAATAAAAGCACTTGACATTGACTAGAAACAGAAAGGACATCAGTGTGGCTAAAATGTTGTAAGTTATGAGACTAAGATGTAAGGGGAGGTTAGAGAGAAATCGAGACATACACCTTACAGAATTGTACTCTAAGTGAAATGAGAAGTCACTGAAGCATACTTCTTGGACATAATCCAAGAACAAACCTATTTCTCAAGCAGAATGGATTGCAAACAACAAGACAGTTAATGAGGAGACCAGTTAGTGGACTAACCCAATGGTTCAGGATAAAGATCATGGTAACCTCTCCTAAGAAGGCAGCAGTGGAAATGAAGAGAAGTGGACAGAGATTTATAATTAGGTCCTGAATCACCTTAGTTCTTACCTACATATTTTGGGCCTTAATTTCATATTCTATAAATTTGAGTTTATACAATGCTAGAGATCTTCAGAGCATTATGTGAGACAAGATTAGCGCCTGATATAGGGAAGTTGCAGTAAATCTCAGTACCTTAAGAATACTTATTAAAAAATAATATTCACTCCAAGTTCATACTGGTGATAGCAACTAAATATCCAGTAAGATATGAACATTTTGCCTTTCCAACATATATATTTCTGAAGAAATAATGTAAAATGTTTAGGTTTTTATTTATAAAATATTTGGGGTTATATAACAATGGCTGTTTTTCAGTTATCAGTTGTGTATAAAAGTTATACAGATATTAATCCAACACCCAACTTATTGCAACAGAAAGTAAAGCAAAAGGTAAATTTTCTATTTCAATTAGTTTCGATCACATTGTAACAAATATTTTAAAAACCTACTAATTTAAAAGTGAAGAATTAAAAACAAATTCTTCATAATAAAATCCCTATCCCTAGACATGGGCTTATTGGCTGGAATGCAGTGACTGCTCACTTTCCTTTTTTGTCTTTGCTTCTCCTCCATCAACACACACACACATAAGCATACACCCACCCACACACATACACACACACACACACACACACACACACACACACAACGTTTAGCAATCTTGTTTTGCATTTGGAAAGAAATATAATTAGCTGACATGATAGAAGAGGAATAAGGAAACATGTTGCATGGGCTCTATATAATTGAACGCTCTTCAAATTCTTTAAACAGAAATTTCAGTACCATGGAGATCCTTAAAATGAAGACAGATAAATGTAACCAATTATAGCCAAATATCTCTTATCAAAAATTTAGAGATCTTCCACGAAAATGATAAATAAAAATCTCACTTTCAAATTATAAATGTGTCCCTCAATTCAAAATATATGATACCCTTTGACATAGAGCAAGAGAAAAACTGCCTGTGTTCAGTGTGAGAATACACAGAATCTTCATCTCTGAACAAAGAAAGAAATGGCACCCAAGGAAGTGGACCATGGCAAATGAAGAGCCTCTTGTGCCCATGTATAAAGCTGAAAAAAGAGAAAGATACAAACCCCAAGGCCTATCACCTACACAGAACCTTGGTTTCCAAGACTTGGTGCCAAATCTTGCAGTCTAAATCCCCAAATAGCTATCTTGTAAAAAAAGAGATAATAATCTGTATACCATAAAAAGAAAAGAAAAAGGAAGGAAGGAAGGGATGGGAGGAGAAAAGGAGGGAGGAAGAAGAAAGAGTAAGACTCTTGATCACAGAATAGTTCTGTATACTAGCATGTTCAGTCCTGCATACACAAATTATAAATAAGGCAATGTTTCAGTCACTTTCAATAATGGTGATTCTGGATATATAGATAGCCCTTCACACTCTTTTCAAGACTAACCCAAAACTGGGTAAACTCTAATATGGATTCTCAACAATTCTTTTTTCTTTATACTTCTTTCTTTCCTTTCCAGTTTTCATTCTCTCTTACATTTCCTTTTCTTACCTCCAACCTTTATACTTTTCCCTCCTTTCTCCTTTGTGTCTCTCCCTTTCCTAATTTTACACTACACTGCTAATGGATGGGGTGGGTCTCGAACGAAGCTATTGGTGCCTACAAGCTCAGTCCTTCAGTCGTGTCTGACTCTGGGAGGATAATGGACTGCAGACCTCCAGGTTCTTCTGTGCATAGGATTCTCTAGGCAAGAATACTGAAGTGCATTGCCATGCCCTCCTCCAGGGGATCTTCCCGACCCAGAGATTGAAACCCCAGTCTCTTGCATCTCCTGCCTTGCAGGCAGATTCTTTGCAACTGAGCACCAAGGAAGCCCTGGAATGATGCTAGAATAAAACAAATACCCTTTCCAATCAGAACATTACGAAACAGTACCTCCAAGCATCGCTAGTTTAATCATGAAAGTTCAGATAGGATTTTAATGATGATTCTAAGTCATATCTCCTTTCAAGATCAACACTAAAAGACTATTAATTTAGAGATAAAAATGGGGTTTCCCTGATGGCTCAGACTATAAAGAATTTGCCTGCAATGCACGAGACCAGGGTTCGATCCCTGCATCAGGAAAATTCCCTGAAGAACGCAATGGCTACGCATTCCAGTATTCTTGCCTGGAGAATTCCATGGGCAGAGGAGCTTGGCAGTCTACAAACAGTCCATGGGGACACAAACAGTTGGACACAACTGAGCAACTTTCATATTTTATCAAATTAATTATGTTTAAGAAAACTAGACATTTACATTTGTTGTCTATGTGAAATAAAATGTTTTCTGCTCTGCACTCTACCAGTACACAAGCCTTTTCCCAAAGCAAATTTCTGAGCCCAGGTGAAACAAAGCCAGCTATTTGGAAGCCATCAGCTACTTCCTCCCTGGTAAGTGCTGAGGAACTGAAGAGGCAGCCATTTGCCACATTCTTTTATGGTAAACAAGGAATACATCTCTTGTGCTAAACAAGGAATTAGTATGTGAAGGATAAAGTAAGCAGGATTGGCCCCAGATAGCTAGATGCATATGAAAGAAATTATTTCCGCAAGCCCAGACACTTGCATTTTCCAGTACTTAGAAGATCACTAAATCTCGACATGTGAGATTTAGTTTTCTCTTAATTAACAGTAATCTTTTAATATTCAGATTACCTGCCCCTTGCTGCAAACTTGTATATAGCCTGACTCCTCCCCTGCCTCGTTGGAGTCAGCTCTCAGGGTCACCTGAAATACTGTCTCCATGGCTCGAGTTCTAGCACTCCCACTGAATAAAACCTAACTTTCAACTTTTTGGATGAACGCTTTAGTCAATACCTACATCCTATTTTCCAACTGTGCTACACAGCATAATTTGTAGTACATAAAAAACTTCTGTAGTTCTTCACCTCTTGCAGGACTAGATCAGAGATCTACTGCTGGCATAAGGCAAAATTGGTCAAGGCAAAAAAAGCATAATGATAGTGTTTGTCTTCAGATTCTCCCCCTTTCTTCTTTGTAATTACCCTGACCTCCCAGATTCCCCTTGTTTCCTTTAGCCAGTCAATAAATATTTATTGAATCCTACTTACTTTGCTAGAAACTGTGGCATTTGCTATTGATAAAGACATGAAATAGGCCTTCTCTGACAAAGATAAGTTTACAACCTAAGTGGAGAGACAGGAATGTAACTACAGTATATTTTGATAAGGCCCTTAATGGAAGTAAGAACAGACTGCAATCCCCATTACATAAAGGAGTCTTCTCCTTTATTCCTTGGATTTTCCCTATACTTAGAACCTCACTATCCTTCTCATTACAATTTCAGTTCAGTTCAGTTCAGTTGCTCAGTTGTGTTCGACTCTATGTGACCCCATGGATTGCAGCATGCCAGGATTCCCTGTCTAGTCACCAATTCCCAGAGTTTACTCAAACTCATGTCCATTGAGTAGGTGATACCATCCAACCATCTCATTCTCCGTCTTCCCTTCTCCTCCTGCCTTCAATCTTTCCCAGCGTCAGGGTCTTTTCCAATGAGTCAGTTCTTCACGCCAAGTGGCCAAAGTATTGGAGTTTCAGCTTCAGCATCAGTCCGTCCAATGAATATTCAGGGCTAATTTCCTTTAGGATGGACTGGTTGGATCTCCTTGCAGACCAAGGAACTCTCAAGAGTCTTCTCTAACACCACAGTTCAAAAGCATCAATTCTTCGGCGCTCAGCTTTCTTTATAGTCCAACTCTCACATCCATACACAACTACTGGAAAAACCATAGCTTTGACTAGATGGACTTTTGTTGGCTAAGTAATGTCTCTGCTTTTGAATATGCTGTCTAGGTTGGTAATAGCTTTTCTTCTGAGGAGCGAGCGTCTTTTAATTTCATGGCTGCAGTCACCATCTGCAGTGATTTTGGAGCCCCCCAAAATTAAGTCTGTCACTGTTTCCATTGTTACCTGTTGGTTAATCCTATTTTTCTCCTTAAGACACACCTCCTGGATAGGTAGCTTGGGAAAACAGTCTCACAAATTGTCACACTGAGTATTAAAAGAGTAAAGCATGTACACCACACCTTCTTTGCATATTGATAGGTCATTCCACTTGAAAAGAACTGGTGCTAATGTTGAGAATTTCAACTTTAGTTGTTGTATAGTTGTTAGGGGAAGCACACCGACTGAAACTGCACACCCTGGCCAGGCACCATAGTAACTATTTGCATGAGTTGTTTAACAACAAGAGGTCCTGGTAAGGAACACATAACTAATAAGCCACCACCAACCAGAAGAGTTCAGGAAGGGTCAAAAGGAGACACCACATGTCCAACCACCTCCCAGAATCCTTCTTGCTGGCATCCATCTTGGCTGAACAAGGTGTGCACCACGCAGGAAGGACTCTGAGCCAGAATGACTGGCTAAAGACAACCCGGAAATTAATCCCATCACCATAAAACCTGAGACTTAAGCCACATGGCAGAGCAGTTCTCCTGGGTTCCCTTACGTTATTATTCTCTACTTGGGTGCCCTTTCCCAATATCATCTCTTGCTTTGTCAGCACATGTGTCTCCTCGGACAATTCATTTTCTAGTGTTAGACAAGAGCCCAGTTTCAGGCCCTGGAAGGGGTCCCCCTTCCTGCAACATAGTAAGCTGTTATGAAAAAAATCTTAGAAGAACTTCTTTATACACTACAATCACAACAGCAAGGGTAACCTATTCCACATAAAATAAGCCTTTCTATGCCTTGACATTATTATTATTAAACAAAACAACACACTACATACTTATGCACTTAGGAAATACAACCAAATCTAATTATTACTGTTAATAGTAGTGGTAGTAGTAGTTACTGTTAGTTACTGCTGTTACTAAAATAGGGACTATATTGATTTAAAATTATAAAAGTTTGCCTTAATGCTTGACATTATTACGAAGGTTTACCTCAGATACAAAAAATAGCACAAGATAGTCTTCTAATTGGAAATGAATGATATTTACAATAATAGGAATAAAATAAAATCATACATATTTAAATATATCAAGAAAATGATTCATGGAATTACATAATGAAAAGTGTACCTATTGAGGAAAACAGAGATTATTTAATATAATGTGTTTAGGAAAAGATAATTTAATATCTGTGGAATAAGGTTTTCTCCCCTATAAAATGAAGGGTTTAAATCAGAATAAACTCTGTTTGCTCCTAGGCTTGATACATATATGAATAATTTGCATAAATATTTTTTGATTCTCCTGTGACATGAAAGTTTACAGATTCCACAATATCATAATGGAGTTACATAAATAATTGAAACCTCTTTTATATTTGTATCCCCTATGCTAACAATGCCTAACCTAAAATAAGTGGCTTAATAAAATTTAAGTGGATAAACTGAAGATTGTATAATCAGAAAAATGCATCAAGGAATGTTGCAAAGTTGGGGATATACCCAAATATATGAAGACTTTTAGTAATAGAACCAGAAGACCCCAAATAAGTATTTTTACAGATTTCAAGTCTCAGCGGGAAGCTTAAGAAATAACTAATGTTTAGTTTGGGGGTCAAGGCAGCAAATTTAAAAATGGAGAAAACTCAAGTTAAATAAGGTCCATTTTGACGAAGCCTATTCATAAAGATTCTCCTTCATCCACTTTCTGCATGTTCACTGTACTGTGCTTACTGGCCATCTATCCCAAATTACTTCTTGGTAGTTTGAAATCATACTATCTATAATATATAAATGCCACACTTGCTTCAATTATACAAATCCCAGATTTCATCTCACTGAACTTTTCTGAAATTTAATTGTTCTTCACCTAAATATCTTTTGAACTCAATTTCCTCATCTGCAGAACATGATAACCAGATAGACTCAATGCATGCTGTATTTTCATTTATTTATTTCCAACCTACTATCATTTCCTTTTACTTGAGGCCATTTCCACTTGTATACTTAATTTTTATATCTCCCTTAAATCTCTGAGACTTTGCTGTATCAATTATCACTTCTCTCTCCTTACCTTCAATGAATTCTTTATGGGCTCTTTGTTTTTCAGAACATGTAAATAACCTTGATTCTAATGCAAATCTTCTTGACCTAGTGTCTCCCTTTAACAATATTTCTTCCTTCTTTTCTCACTTCTGGTCACTGATTACATAAACAAAAAATTTAAAGAATTTACTTTTCAGTATAAAAATATACATTGGATTTTATTAGAAAAGTATAGGAAATAAAAAGCTAAAATAACAAGAGCAAAACAAAAAAACAAAAAAAACCCTCCAAACCAAAACAAAGAATAACAAAAAATGCCTATTGTCAAATACACACATTTATTTAGATGTTATTTATAGTCACATATAACTAAAATGTACCCTTTGCCTAAAGTTTCAATCCAGCTTTTCCACTTAACAAATCTATGTGTCAATTCTCCCCCAAAACAATTCATAAATGTAAAGTAACTTCTATCAGAAGTCCAATGAAATTGAAGTCTGGGCAGGTTTGAGGGGTGAGAGGGCAGTTACTAAATTATTCTAAAGTTCTTACAGAAGATTAACTGAATAAGAATAGTCAATATTCTTATAAAATGAAAAAGAATAAAAGGGAACTCTCATTAACAGGTTTAAACTATATTGTAAAAGCCACAATGGTTAAAATAGTCCAAGTGAAGAATACAGAAACTGAAAGAACAGGAGAGAAAAAACAGAAAGGCTGGAAATGGAATAGAAAGGCATGAAACAAACCCATTTGTAAATTAAGTATTTAGCATATGATAAATAATGTATTTTGAATCAACGGGGGAAAACATAGATTTTTCAATTGATGGTGCTGGGACAACTGGTTAAATATTTAGAACAGAGTAAATTTAGGGCCTATCTCACCCTGTATATCAAAATAAAATTCCAGATGGTTTAAAGAGTTATATGTAAACAATGAAACCATAAAAGAACCAGAAGCAAATATAGGAGGATTTTTAATCTAAGTTAGAGAAGGTCTTTCTAAGCATAAGCGCAAAGGCAGAAGTCATAAGAGAAATATAAAAGATTTTTTTTAAATAGTTGATTTGTACATATAAAGAATAAAAAGTTCTATATAGCAAAAACAAATATTAAAAGGCAAAAAATAAATTCTTAAGAAAACTATTTGCAACATGTGACAGAATACTTTGTAACAATTTTTTAAAGTCCTGTGAATAATTAAATTTGAGAAAAGACGATTAGTGTATGCTATTAAATGAAAAAATGTTACAAAACAGCATGTATGTTACAATGCTAATTTTATAACATCTATACTTATTTGGGGATAATGACTTCCCACACACACCGTTTTGATAATCTCCTTGCTGTTACTCACATAGTTGTCTCTGACCCAAGAAACAATCCCTCCCTCGTATAGTCATCTCCTTTTCATTTTTCAAGGATCATTTCTCACATCTCTACAGATATCAAGAAGTTTTCCCAGGCTGCAATAGTTTCCTTCTTTTGTTTGCCCACAGCATACTGTTGCACACCATCAAGTTAGTATCATGTAATATTACTATCTATCTCTGTGTGCATATATCATTCCACTCCTATGAGTAAAGTTCCAAGAGAAAGGACTACATTTTGCTTCTCTCTTATTCCCAGTGCCTACTGCTACATCTATGAATGTACCACACATTCAAAAAGTATAAGTTTGAAATACTGTTGAAAACTCTTTTAATCAGGATTATTCAAAAACAGAGCTAATGTCAACTGGGAGTTGAACAGCATAAGAAGGATCAAACAGTATAAGGCTGAAAGAAACAAACAAACAAACAAACAAACACAGCTACTTAATGAGAATTCATTCTGTCCTTCTTGCCAAGAGAGACCAGAAGCTTCCTTCAGGATAAACTCAGTGATTTACCCTAGAGTACCCCCAGATCATACTGATTTTTTCAAAAAAATCTAGAAACACACTTATAGACTGTGTCCCACAATTTATCATTTAAAGTTTATTTTTATTTAATTATTTCTTACCTGTGAATATCTTCTCTTTCAACAGACTTTGAGTTCTGTTACAAGAAGAGGCCAATGCCCTATTCTAGTTAGATATTATATATTTGGTGAAATAGCTAAACAATTGAATAAACTTTTAACATGTACATATTGTATTCATAGCTTTAAATAATTTTCTATGTTTTTATATATGTGCATGCATGCTAAGTCACTTCAGTTGTATCCAGCTGTGCAACACTACTGACTGCAGCCCACCAGGCTCCACTGTCCATGGAATTCTCCAGGTAAAAGTACTGGAGTGTGTTGCCATGCCCTCCTCCCCAGGATCTTTCCGACCCAGGGATCAGGGCAAAGCAACTCCAGTTTCCTTCCAAAATGGTAGCTATATACAGGGTAATACAGAAATACTTGTACTTTCTGAATAAACTTGATATAATCTAATCAAAAGAACACCTTTATCTGCGTTATCCCAGCTGTGCTAGGCCATAAATCTTTCCAATTTTTGGTGAAGGTAACATTGCCTCACTTACTAGTAAGAGTATATGAGGATATTGAAATGAGCTCGTCATGTCTGACTCTTTGCGACCCCATGGACTGTAGCCTACCAGGCTCCTCTGTCCTTGGGATTTTCCAAGCAATAGTACTGGAGTGGATTGCCATTTCCTTCTCCAGGGGATCTTCCCGACCCAGGGATCGAACCCAGGTCTCCCACATTGTAGACAGACGCTTTACCATCTAAGCCACCAGGGAAGTCCCCAATAATAGGTCACGTTGAGCTAAATCATGACAGGAGGCACAAGAAAGATTTTTTTTTCAGTTAAAATATTTTTCTGTCAGATAAAACATGTTTTGGATATTAGTATTGATGATGTCCAAAAATACACAGTACTATATACTGCTAATGCCAATTTACTACAACATTGCTTGACATATTCCAAAGTTTTCCAATGATCTACTGACCTACAGACTAAAAATAAAATCATTATATTTCAGTTATTTAATGCCAAGGAAGAAAGTCATCTTTTTCTCCTTCTCATGTCTTTGTTTCACAAAACTATTATCATCAGGACACGGAAACAACTAAAAACAAAAAATTATATGGTATAGCTAATTGAAAAAATGCTTTTGCTGCACACAAAAATTGACACTAAGTGCTGTATTAGCAGGAAATCAGTGATTTTCAATTGACATTGCACAGGAAATCATTTAGTGTCAATTGATATTAAATGGGCAAAATTGTACTGAATTAGTACAAAATGATTTGGTAGAACGAAATGTGCTTCCATTAGGTGACTTGATATTAAGTGGACTCAAATGTAATAAGTTTTAGAGGTCACTAGTCAACAAAAATTAGGGCATGCTATCCAACCCTGAATACATCAGACTGGTTGCTTTTAACATATTTATCAAAAGATAAGTTAGTGTCACACTATCAGGACAAAATTGTCTCTCTCGGAGCTTTCAAGAAAAGTGGGAAAATTCAAATTGTTTAAATGAGCTAAGTTAACCAGTGGTAAGAGTCATGACTTCTTGGGCTTATTTGGTGGTCCTACTCCTTCTAAAAATATATTTTATGTAATTTTTCATGTGAAATAAAAGGAAAAATAATAGTATCTATTTTACATAATAAGGTCCAGATTGAGTCCTTTCTATAAAATCTCCTTGACAGTAAGCACACAATAAATTATTGGTTGAATGAGTGATATCATTAGATTTTATGCAGAAATCACTATATAGGTCTATAAAGAAACCTGTGATTGTTTTTTAAGCCTAAGTTATGAGAAAAGAATAATAAGTATGTAGATGCAGGAGAAATAGGGAAAGAAAAGAAGCAGAAGGAGATAAGTTATACAATAACTACAAAAAGAAAAATTGCACAAATATTTTAGATATTCGCTGGTGATAGAAATGGAGATGTTTGATGCATTAAAAACTATAAAAACCACTTGCTATTAGTCATACAAAAACAATTATGGGGTAAAAGACAAATACATAATATTCCTGAACAGTCCAAACAATCCTGAAAAAAAGAAGAACAAAGCTAGAGGACTCGTATCTCCTGATTTCAAAGCCTACTAAAAAGTCATAGTATTCAAAACAGTGCAGTAGGGCATAAAAAAAGACATATGGAATCTTAAAACAGACTGCTGCTGCTGCTGCTTTAAGTCACTACTCTGTGTGACCCCATAGATGGCACCCCACCAGGTTCCCCCTTCCCTGGGATTCTCTAGACAAGAACACTGGAGTCGGTTGCCATTTCCTTCTCCAATGCATGAAAGTGAAAAGTGAAAGGGAAGTCGCTCAGTCATGTCTGACTCTTCACGACACATGGACTGCAGCCTACCAGGCTCCTCTGTCCTTGGGATTTTCCAGGCATGAGTACTGGAGTGGGTTGCCATTGCCTGCTCCTAAAACAGACTAGAGTTCAGAAATAAACTCTCACATATTATGGTCACATGATTTTCAATAAGAGTGCTAAGACCATTCAATGGAAAAGGTAGTCTTTTCAACTGCTAGGAAAACTGAATATCCTTATACAAAAGAATGAACTGGACCCTTACCTAACACCATTTATAAAAATAACTCAAAATAGATCCATGACCTAAATACAAGTCTTAAAACTATAAAACTCTTAGAAAAAAACTGCAAAAAAGCTTCACAACATTGAATTTCACAATGATTTCTTGGATATGACACCAAAGGCACAGGCAACAAAGGAAAAAGTAGACAAATTGGTCTTCATAATTTTGTTAAATCTCTGCATTAAAAGATACTATCAATAGCATAAAACAGGAATGCATAGGAGTAAATATTTGCAAATCATATATCTGATAAGGGATTTACATCAGAATATATAAAGAACACCTGAAACTCAATAACAACAGATAAACAACCTGATTTGAAAGTAGGCAAAAGTCTTGAATAGACATTTCTCAAAAGAAGATATACAAATGGCCAATTAACATATGAAAAGATGCTCAACATCATTAATTATCAGGGAAATGCAGATCGAAACTACAATAATATACTGTTGCATACTCTTTAGGATGACTACTATTAAACACACACACACACACACACACACACACACAAAACCTTCCAGAAAATAACAAGTGTTGACAGGATCTGGAGAAAATAGAATCCTTGTACACAATTAGTAGGACTATAAAATATTACAACCATTGTGGAAAACCACAAGGAAGTCCCTCCAAAAGTTAAAAATAGAACTATCATATGATCCAGCAATTCCATTTCTGTGTATATACTAAAAAAACTGAAAATCGGGTCTCAAAAATGTATTTGTACACCAATGTTCATAACAGCATTATTCACAATAAGTAAAACACAGAAGAAACCCAAGTGTCCATGGATGGATGAATAAATAAGCAAAAGGTAATATGTACATATAGTACAATATTATTCAACCCTAGAAAGGAGAGAAATTATCACATATGGATGTGTCTTGAGGATATTTATGATAAGCAAATAAGCCAAGCAATAATAGACAAACACTGCATGATTCCATTTATTTGAGGTGCTTAGAGAAGTCTAAATCATAGAGAAAGAAAATAGAATGATGGTTTCCAGGGAATGTTGAGGGAAAAGGAGAATGTGGAGTTATTGTTTAATCCGTATAGTTTTAATTTTTCAAAATCGAGAGTTCTGAAGTTGGGTGGTAGTGATGGTTGCACAACAATATAAATGCCACTCAGAAGTGGTTACAAAGGTAAATAGTATGTTATGTGAATTCCACCACAATAAAAATAAAATAGGTAAAAATGGTAAAAAAGCTGGTAACTTTTTACTTGCTCTTACCCCTCCAAAAAAGAACAAATAAAAAATTAGTGGGGAAATCACATTGGCAGGCACTGGGCTGAAGAAATAGTATGACTTTCTTTTTTCTAATTTGGTCAGAGATTGCAAAAATAATCCTTTGAAAGCACTCTAATCCCTCAGAGAACTTATCATGCATGCACAAACTGTAAACCAAGAATATTCCCTAAGATTAGCGGGAAGCAATCCAAAATAAAACTCACGTTTCATCACTAAAAGGATGAAACTAGTTTTACAATGAAGTGAAAGCTACATTCAGGACAACCTTTAAGATACAGGGAAGTTACTAATCCAAATGGATGATACAGAGAAATGTAATGGGATAATGATATACAGTTATGATAATTATTACTTATTAATTATGATTATTATTTAATGACAAGCACATTATTCAGCATTCTTCATAAAATATCACAATTCATTCTTAACAATCTGATGAGGTCCACCTAGTTTAGAAATAAAATCATGAGATCAAGAAAACTGACCAAAGCCACAAACACAGAGTATAGTAGTCCTTAAACCTACATTTACCTAAAGTCATGAATCTTAACTAGGTAAGCAGGACTTTCAAAACTGAGACATAGCTGGTAGTTTAAAACAAAAATACTCTTCTAAGCTAAACTATTCTAAAAAAACATTTGGTGCTGTGACACATAGGAGCTAGCACACTTGGGGTAGAAGTATGAAAATACTGGATGACAATCAGGGGTGGGAAGGAGTTTTAAGCAGTGATTTATAGGAGATTAGTATAAAATATACAACTGTACTTAGGTGTGACTATTCCTTTCAGTCTTGTTTTGAGTGCTGTTTTAAAATAAAAGTAGCCATTAGAAATATTTATTCTTTGTCATTTTAACTTTTAAACAGTGCAAATGAGTTGAAAATCATAATTAAATAACTCAGTTATCCTAACTATAGAAAATTCAGCTATACTCAAACAACAAAGTTTCAACAGCTACCACTACCATCTACATAGTCACACATTACTAAGTTTTAGTTAAATGTATAAAAAAGAAATAAGCAACTTCTTAGGACTAAACTTGCAATCTAAAGCCTACATAGGATGGCAAATGTCACAGGTTCAAAGACCTACAAGAAAAATCTATATAAGTTTTAAGGGAGGATCTTGAAACAAGTTTATTTCAAAGCTATGTTTTTTCCAGTAGTCATGTATGGATGTGAGAGTTGCACTATAAAGAAAGCTGAGTGCTGGAGAATTGATGCTTTTGAACTGTGGTGTTGGAGAAGACTCTTGAGAGTCCTCTGGACTGCAAGGAGATCCAACCAGTCCATCCTAAAGGAAATCAGTCCTGAATATTCACTGGAAGGACAGATGCTGAAGCTGAAACTCCAGTACTTTGGCTGCCTGATGCGAAGAACTGACTCTTTGGAAAAGACCCTGATGCTGGGAAAGATTGAAGGCAGGAGGAGAAGGGGATGACAGAGGATGAGACGGTTGAATGGCATCACCGACTGGAAGGACATGAGTTTGAGTAAACTCCGGGAGTTGGTGATGGACAGGGAGGCCTGGGGTGCTGCAGTCCATGGGGTCACCAAAAGTCAGACACGACTGAGAGACTGAACTGAACTGAACCAATACATATCAATCCAAAGTGAATTTGTGAATAGAGCAAAGCAAGTATTCACAAACCTAGTTAACAATCTTTGATGACAAAGATTACTCCTAGGGTGCATAATAACACCATAAAACACGAAAAGAGCAAATACAACATGAGAAGAAAACTGACTTAGCCTAACAGCTTTAAAATCTAAAAAGAAAGTTAAAAATTACAAACAGATGGAAGCACAATTAATCACATCAGTAAATACACTGCACGTAACTAATAAATTCCTAAGTATTCAAGAATGTGAAAAGTGAAAATAACATGCATTACTTGTTGAATGGACTAAACTCATTCCTAGAAAGTTTTCTATATATATATATATATATATATATTTTTTTTTTTTTTTTTTTTTTTTGGCTATATAAGTCATGGTGGTGGTGGTGGTGGTTTAGCCACTCAGTGATGTCCGACTCTTATGACCCCATGGACTGTAGCCTGCCAGGCTCCTCTGTCCATGGGATTCTCCAGGCAAGAATACTGGAGTGGGCTGCCATTTCCTTCTCCAGGGGATCTTTCTGACCCAGGAATCGAACCCAGGTCTCCTGCACTGCAGGCAGATTCTTTACCAACTGAACTATGAAGGAAGCCATATTTTCCTGGAATTTTTGTTATAAAATTGAAGGTATACTTTCCTGAAACAAGTTTACTCTAAATATAAAGAATGCCTCCAACCTTAGAGAAATCACAAACTTTTTTTAAAACTATATACTTTTATAAATCATTAACATTGTGTTATATTCAACAGAAAAGCTAAAAAGATTGAAATTTAAATTATACTGTAGTTCTAAAAACTACTAAATACTTTGATTAATATGTCTGCAATATGAAAATGGCAAAATCTAAAAGTTTAGCATTATCATAATATTTTCAAGTTTCTAGCCAGTGCAATGTGTTTTAATTTAATTCACAAAATTTTCACCCTTTTATTCAACTTTTTCTCCTTCTTTACTGAAGATTACTTTCCTTCTTCTCCAATATTATTATTAGATAATATCTCACTGACCTGTTACTGGATGTTTAGATAGAAAGAGATAGTATTTCCAAGAAGGTCAATATGAGTCAACTGTGTGATACAGACATTTTAAAAAATCAGATTAAATCTTAAACTGTTCTAACAGATTAACAGCATCTAGAATGAGAGAGATAGTAGTCCCCCTCTTGTCAGCAATGATCAGATGACATGATCAATTTGTGATAAAGAGTGACCCAGAACTACTGTAATATTCTAAGAAAGGGAACAAAAATGGTACAAGAATAGAATAATAACGGAAAAGAAACAGTTGAAAGAATCAAGTGAATTGATGCTACTACTTATGGGATTAGGGGAATAATTAGTGTAAGAAAGGTTTCAAATATTTGAAAACTTTATATTAGATTTACTCTGCATGGTCTCAAGGGATATACTAAAATAATGGGTAGGAAATACTAGATACAGATTTCAACACAAAGTAAATAAGAACTTCCTAATAACAGAATTGCTCGCACATAACATATCCTGCCTGAAATATTAGAGAGACAATGAACACTGGAGGTGTTTGTTCACAAAGTTCGGAGTTGGACCAGATTACCCAGAAGAGCAATTTTACCATATGATTCAATGATTCTTCTCAAAATAAAAACTGAAATAGTCAATATTCAATCTACTAAGTCATGGATGTTTTTCTGATGGTTTCTGAAACCTGCAGTTATCAATCTACTACTGTCTGATTTTTATTAGCAAAATATTAAAAAGTTGTTCTATTTCCCTATAATAGGTAGTTTATACAATGACGATTGCTTTCAAATGCTGTTCTTGATTGTTTTACTTCAAGTAGTGTGGTCTGACAAAGTGCTAAATGACTCCAGGACTGAATTCATTCAACAAATAACTATTCAGAGCCTGACAGTGCCAAAGACTGCAAAGTGGCAGACAAAAAGAGAGAAAAAGATAGGGTCTCTGCTTATAATCTGTTGGAGTAAGTATAACAGTCACACACAAAAATTGTCATTTTATATTAAGTCTTATTCAGAAGCATGGGCTCTGAGAGCATAGTGAAATGATGGTTAACTTTCCCAGGAATAACAAGCAAGACTTCACAGAGAAGTTGATATTTGAGCTGGAATTTTTTTTTTAATACCACAATTTCACTAGGTAATTAGTTAAGGGAAGAGAATGACATTTTAGGCAGAGGAAGCATGATGTGATCTGAGGCATGGAAGTACACCATGTGTTCAGGAGAAATGGCAAAAAATTGGTAAGGCTAAGTGTAAGAGGCTAAGTGAGGAGATACTGAAAATAAGATGAAGTATTTTGTGGTTAAATACCAGAGGACAATACAAGGACTTGTGTCTACCTTCAGAACAAAAAGATGATGCTTCCAGGTAGAACGGTGTCATGATCAGATTTGCATTTTAAAAAATTTATGAGCAACAGTGTGAGAAATTCATTTCTTTCAAATATCAGTTTTTTCTTTGAAACATACTTCAAGGGGAGTTGAATCCTTCAAATACTGGCATCAACAAGGGTAAGTTAATAGGCACCAGATGGCAGAATAGAGTGCCCAATTCTTTATAATATCAGTTATTATTTCTGAGCCTCTATTTTTGACTTAAATAATTCCTTTACTCAAATTCCATTAAAAGAATGAATTATATTTGGACTGATACAAAGTAGATTGCTAGAAAGGAAATGCATGCATATGTGCTTAGACACTCAGTCATGTCCAACTCTTTGTGACCCTATGGACTATAGCCCACCAGGCTCCTCTGTCCAGGGGATACTCCAGGCAAAAATACTGGAGTGGTTCCTCAATTCCTTCTCCAGGGGATCTTTCTGACCCAGGGATGAAATCCGCTTCTCTGTGTCTCCTGCATCTGGCAGGAGGATGCTTTACCACTAACCCACCTGGAAGCCCTTTTAAAGAGTTAAAGACCATGCTGATGCATAAAAGGGAAAGGCATTTAACTTAAAGAGGATAAAAATATCTAGATCAAATTAAAAATGCAACCTTGAGTTCATTGGGCTTTTAAATTTCTCTTGCAGAAGTTGCCACTTATTTTGACCGATTCTTTGCGACCCCATGGACTGTAGCCTACCAGGCTCCTCTGTCCGTGGGATTTTCCAGGCAATAGTACTGAAGTGGATTGCCATTTCCATCTCCAAGGGATCTTCCCAACCCAGGGATTGAACCCAGGTCTCCCGCATCGTAGACAGACGCTTTACCATCTGAGCCGCCAGGGAAGTCCTAAATAAATGTATACACCCCCTAAAATTTGTAAAGGCATTTTGTATCCAACATCTCTCATCTCTTTCTTGATACTCATCATGCCTAAACCAACAAACATTACTATTCTTGTTTTAGCAGGAATGAAACAGGCTCACATAAATTAGATTACAAGCTCAGTTTATGTTACAGTTAATAAATGATAGTGCCAAAACCAAACTTCTAGTTTCTGATTATAAGTCCAGTCCTTGGTTCACTTTGTCATGTTTCACAACTGAAAACAGTTGTAAAACTAGGACGAAGTTAAGGTAAGGAGATGACATAATCAAATGACTAGGCAATTCTGTGGAAAATGCCTTGAAATTTTTAAAGCACACAAATACTATGTGGCCAAGATGACACCGTAGAAAGACTCTGCGTTCACCTCCTCACACAGGCACATCAAAATAAAACTACTTAATGAGTAACTATCTATGAGAAAAACTTGAAGAGGAGTGGACAGGGTTTTTGATAACTGAAGATGTGAAGAAGGAACCACAGAAGAGTAGATTAGGCAGAAAGGCAGAATAATCTAAATCTACATCCTCCGGTAGGAGACCCACAAATAGGAGGATAGTCACAGTTGCAAAGGTAATCCCCAAGGAACAAGGGTTCTGGGATCCACATTAGGCTCTCTGGCCTGGGGGTTTTGCACTGAGGCCCCAGAATGTCCGACTGTCAGCAGAGCTTGTATACAGGAAAGCGTGAGGGCTGTATAAAACAGAGACTCTGCTCTTCAATGGTGCATGCAAAATCTCACACACCAGTTCCAGTACAAAGGCAGTAATATGAGTGCAGCCTAGGTCAGAACGACTTGCTGATACTGGAGAGTCTCCCAGAGAGGAGGAGGCAGCTGGGACTCCCTGTGAGGACATAGACACTGTTGACAGCCATTTTGGGGAGCCCTTTCTACCATGAAGACACTGGCACTGGCAAGTGTTATTTTGGAGTGTTTCCTTTAGCTTATTAGTGCAGAGGGCTTACCTGCCCACCAGCAAGCTGCCACCAATCCTGGGCCCCCTGGCTCTGTAGCCAGCCACCCTGGAACCTGGAACCCACCCACCAGTAGGCTGGCACCAGCCCCAGAGCCAGATGTGCTGAGCCCAGGCCATGTCCACTAGCAGACTAGCATTAGTCCTGACCCAGTGAAACCCCATAGCCAGCACACTGGGACCCAGCCTCACCTACCACTGGGCTAGCAGCCCACAGCAGGTGGGAAGACATGGCAGGCAACTGGATTGGGGACCACACTGCCTTCCAGTACTTCTACAGTAATTGATCCCACCACACACACAACAAAAGGCTGGTGAAGGCCACACAGAGGGCATTCCTAGAGCATATAGCTCTGGTGACCAGAGAGGAACGTGTTACTCTACCCCTTGTAGCACAAGGCCACATCTACAATACCACAGAAATATAACTTACTTAATACCTGGAACTAACACAGAGAATTAAACAAAATGAGGAGATAGAAGAATATATTCCAAATGAAGGAACAAACTTCCAGTAGAACTAAGTACAGATAAACAATGAACCTGATAAAATTTCAAGGTAATGAACATAAAGACGCTCATGAACTCAGGAGAAAGAATGGCTGAACAGTTTTTCACTGTAGAGTATGTTAGCTATTGGTTTGTTAATATATGACCTTTATTATGTTAAGGTATGTTCCCTCTATTCCCACTTTCAGGAGAGTTCTTATCATAAATGAATGTTGAATTTGGTTAAAAGTTTTTTTCTATATCTATTAAGATGGTCATATGGTTTTTATTCTTCGGTTTCTTAATGTAATATATCATACTGATTCATTTGCAGATATGGAAAAATTCTTACATGCCTGGAGTAAATCCCACTTGTTTGTGATGTATGATTCCTTTAATGTATTGCTTTTTGGTTTGCTGATATTTTGTTGAAGATTTTCACATGTATATTCATCTGTGATACTGGCCTGTGTGATATCTTTGCCTTGTTTTGGTATCAGGTTGATGCTGGTCTCATAGAATGATTTCAGAAGTGTTCCTTCATCTGCATTTTTGGAATATTTCGAGGACAGGTGTTAACACTTCTCTAAATGTTTGGATGCCAACTCTCACCATTTATTCAACATAATTTTGGAAGTCCAAACTACAGCAACTAGAGAAGCAAAAGAAATCCAAATTGGAATAAGGAATAAGTAAAACTGTCACGGTTCACAGATGACATGACTCTATATATAGACGATCTTAAGGACACCACCAAAAAATTGTCATACTAGACCTTATCAGTGAATTTAGTGAACCTGCATTTGGTAAACCTAACATACAGAAATCTGTCACACTTATATACACTAACAACAAACTATCAGAAAGAGAAATTATATCATCTTATCCAGAAGAATAAAAATACCTTGGAATAAACTTATCAAAGGAGGTAAAGGAGAAGTACTCAGGAAACTAAAAGACACTGATGAAAGAAATTGAAGATGACACAGATGGAAAGACATGTCATGTTCTTGGATTGAAAGAATCAATATCACTAAAATGAACATACAACCCAAGGCAACCTACAGATTCAATGTAACCCCCATCAAAATACCAATGGTATTTTTCACAGAATCAGAATAAATAATTTTAAAATTGTGTGGAAATATCAAAGACTCCAAAAAGCCAAAGCACTCTTGAGAAAGAAGAACAGAGTTGGAAGAATCATACTCCTTGACTTAAGATGATACTACAAAGCTTGAATAATCAAAACAGTATGGCACCAGCACAAAACAGGTTATGGAACAGAATAGAGAACCCATAAATGCACCCAGGCTTATATGGTCAATTAAGCTATGAAAAAGGAGAGAAGAATATACAATATGGAAAAGCAATCTCTTAAAATAATAATGTGGGAAAACTGGACAGTTACATGCAAAATAAACAAACTGAACTACTTTCTCAGACCACATATAAAAATAAATTCAAACTGGATGAAAGACTTCAAGGTAAGACCTACAATCACAAAATTCCTGGAGGAAAATAGGCAGTATTCACTTGACATCAGTTAGCAATATTTTTTTGGAAATATCTCTTCAGGAAAGGGAAACCAAAGTAAAAATAAATAAGTGGAACTACATCAAACCAAAAAGCTTTTGCACAGTGAAGGAAACAGGAAGCTTACTTAATGGGAGGGAATATTTGCAAATGGGAGAGAATATTTGCAAATGATATAGCTGATAAAAGGTTAACATCCAAAATATACCAAGAATTCGAATAACTCAACAACAACAAAAACATGATTGAAAAATGGGCAGAGAACCTGAATGTTTTCCAAAGAAGACATATGGATGCCAAAAGACATGTGAAAATATGCTCAACATCACTAGTCACAAGGGAAATGCAAACCAAAGCCACAGTAAGATATGACCTCATACCGGTCAGAATGGTTATTATCAAAAAGACAACAAATGACAAATATTGGCAAGGATGTGGAGGAAAGGAAGTCATTGTACACTGCAGGTAGGGATGGAAACTGGTATAGCTAATATGGAAAACAGTATATGGGGGCTCCATGAAAATTTTAAAATAGAACTACCATGCGATCTAGTAATTCCACTTCAGGGTATTTTTCTGAAGAAAACAAAAACACTAATTTGAAAAGATATAAGCAATCCTATGTTTGGAGAAGCGTTAATAACAACAGTTGAGATATGGAAGCAACCTAAATGACACCAATAGATCAATGGATAAAGAAGACGTGGGGTATATCTATAGGTGTATAATAAAGAAAGATATAAAATAAATGTTTTTATTGTTTAGTCGCTACATCCAACTCTTTGTGACCCCATGGACTATAGCTTGCCAGGCTTCTCTGTCTGTGGAGTTTCCAGGCAAGAATATGGGAGTGTGTTGCCATTTCCTTCTCCATGGGATCTTTACAACTCAGGGAACAAACCTGCATCTCCTGCATTGGCAGGTGGATTCTTTATCGCTGAGCCACCCATGAAGCCCAAAAGGAACATTACTTAGCCATAAAAAAGACCAAAATCTTTCCACTTGCAAAAACAGGGATGGACCTAGAGGGTATTATGCTGAGTGAAATATCAGACAGAGAAAGACAAATACCAAATGACTGCACTTATACATAGAATCTAAAAAACAGAACAATAAATAAACATAACAAAGCATAAACAGACTCACATGTACAGAGAAGGCAGTAGTTACTAGAATGCAGAGGGATGTGGGGGTGAGTAAAATAGATGAGGGGAATTAAGAGGTACAGATTTCTAGTTATAAAATAAATTAGTCACAGAGATCTAATGTACAACATCAGGAATATAGTCAATAATAATGACTTTCTATAGTGACAGACGATAACTAGATTGGTCAATAATATATAAAAATACCCAATTACTAAAAGTTGTATACCTGAACCAATATAATACTGTAAATCAATCATATGTCAGTGAAAGAAGGGATTAGGTCAGAGACCGGAAGATCTGGGGATGTCAGTGTGCATAGCATGAGAAATAGAAAGGTATGGGGCATAGGGGGCAGATAGAATGGAAGAGCAGAGAAACTCAGATTAGGGGGTATTAGCAGGGAAGAGAGGGATAAGCTCTTCAAACCAAAATGGGTCCTGGAAAATTAGAATTCAGAAACAGTCAAGGTCAAATCTTAAGTATTTATTATATTCCACAATGTGAATGCTCTTCTAAGATCCCCCACACACTTTTTCCCCATTTACTATATTTCACCACTTTAACTAGAAGTGTCAAGTTAAGAGAAAACAAGCAAGAGAGAAGTGTAAGTCTAATGTTTCAAAATTATATACATTTTTAAATGGAATTTTTTGAAAGTATCATTTGAAAGTTATTGCTTAATTCAGGGAGTTTTTTCTTCTCATGATTTTTTCTTTCTACATTTTTATTACTTAAAATATATTAAAAAATTACAACATGCTCTTTGTTTCAAGTCAAACAGTATTGAAGTACCAAAACAAAAGAATGAGTGTTCTCACCTCCTTGCACTAACACCCATTAAAATGCAATAGTTTGATGTATCTTTTTACATTATTATAAAATAGCATATATATATAAAAGGATACTCCTTTTTATAAAAATGACAATATATATTTTACTAACACTGCTGTACTTTCATTCATATATATATATATATAACAACATATTAATGACTAGATGGTATTTCAGGTAATAGATATATAGTTTTCCTACATCCCATACTCTTCTGATAAATAGTCCAGCTATTTCTAATGTTTTGGCAGTACAAATATTGTCAAAATAAAAATCATTACACTAAATAAATAAGTAAATAAAACATATAAATCTGTTAACTGATTAAATCACAATAGACATTGTCAAGTTTAAAGCATACATGGCATAGTTTTTTGTTGTTAACGTTTAGAAAGAGTTATGGAAAATACTGGCTGCTTTTAATCTATACGAGTCAGTTTCCTCATCCCTAAAATGGGCAGCATGATTACACTGTGTGGATATTGTGAAAACTGAATGAAATAATGCTTGTCAGGAGCTTAGAACAGTGACAAGGTATGCACTAAAACATTTGTTGCTGTTGTTGCAATTAGACCTCTCACTGTTCTACATGGGCAGAGCTTAGGGAGGAAATGGGTGTGCCTGGAATAAGAAGGAAGAATACTCTTTCAAAGTCAACCTCAGCAAGCAATGTGCTACATCAGTAAAACAGGGGAAAAGGCAGCAAATCATATTCGGGCTTCCTCTTATATTACTCTCACTGAAGTATCCTTATGTCACACACAAGACTGACTAAAGAAAGCTCTGTAGTATCCAACATTCAACTTTCCGCACGAACATATCAATTCCATTCATGAAGTTAATCATATTTAACTTCAATTTTCCTATATCAAATTCTAACCAACTATAAAAAATGTAGCATATGATCTTATCTATATATACATACAAATGTATATAAATATACATATAGACATATTATATATAATACTAAAATAGCCAGGTGATTTTTCTTCTATCAATTTTTGTATTTTTTGATGTATTAAACAATAGGGCTATTTTCACTTGAATTAAATAAAATTTTTATCTATTAAAAAACACAAAGATGGATGGACCTTGAGTATATTATGGTGACTGAAATAAGTCAGATGAAAACAAACACAGCATAGTTTCAAACAGAAACAGGCTCACAGATACAGAAAACTGCTGGTTGCCAGAGGAAGGGGTGGGGACGGTGGGTGAAATAGATGAACAGGATTAAAGGGTACAAACTTCTAGCTATAAAATAAGTCACAGGGATGCAATGTACAACATAGGAAATACTGTCAATAATATTGTTATAACTGTATAGTGACAGATGGTAACTAGACTTATTGTGGTGACTGCTTTGTAATGTATAAAAATATTGAATCACTATGCTGTGCATCTGAAACTAGTATAATATTGTATGTCAATGATAACTCAATAAAAAAAATCAAAAAGAGTATTGAGAAAATACACTTTTCTAAAACTACTTTTATAAAGAAATTTGTCCATTTGCAAAAATTAAAATTTGCAATTTTAATTGCAGTAATGACTTTACGATTTCTTAAATTAAAAGAAAAAAAAACTGGCAAGCAACTAAATGTGATCAATTCAGTCAAACTCAGAGGGCTTCATATTCTCTAGGACATCACTAATAGGGAAAAGCCTTATAACAGGTAAAGAAAACCTAAGTAAAACAGGAAGGGGATATGAGTATAGGATTTAGCCCTCCCTTTCAGAAAATTAGGAAAAAAAATTCACATCAGTGATATTTCTTTCTCTCTGCCACTTTCATATTTTCTCCTTAAACTCAAATTCTGATCTGAATCTTTTTCTTTACTCTTTCTTTTCATATTGTAAAATTCTAAGACTGTTTCTCAAAACCACTGACTTTTGCTAGGTCACTTGGTGAGGGCTCAATAAATGTAGACCACCAATTTCAGTCGAAATAATGCTACCATTTTCAGTCTTTCATCAGCATGTCTTTATCTGGCTCAGTGAGGAGTTGTTTGAGCCACAGATCAACTAAAGCAATTTTTTAATGTTTTTTAACTGAACAGAGAATCATAATTTACAATCATAGGTCTTTGGGGTTAGCAGCAAGTTAGAGGTGGCTCTGTCAGGCAGCTCTGGGCTACTTATAATAACTGTTAAGCCCAAAGTTATGGAGATTCTCTTTGAGAACTACCTTCAGGATGTGTCCGGTGCTGCATCAATAATTACTCAAACCTCAAAGGCTGAAGGTTTCAACTTGGATTATTAATTCATCCAATGGCATATTAAAAGTGTAGCATCAATCCTTTGCCCTCAAAATGAAAAAGAAGACAGCAAATGTTGAGTAAGGGTTTCACTCTCAGTAATCATGGGGCCATTTGCATCAGAGTTGCTATTTTGAAGAAATTCTGTTTTATTATCTCAACTAAAATTCATGTTAACCTTAAATTAAGAACTTAAGGCTACTTAAGAACTAACATGTACAACTTGACTATGCTATTTGCAATTACTGAAATAGTCTTTAGCATTGTAAGCATTATGAAGAAATACTTTTCATGCCTCATTCATATTTGCCAATGTAGGTTATGAATTAGATTTTAAGAGAAACCATTTTAATATATAACAAAATCCCACCTTGCTATGGGCAAGACTGTACTCCATACTGTAACAATGACAATTTTCCAGTCAACATCATAGCTTGGAAAATAATTATTAAAACAAATATAAATCTCTATTGCAGAATATGGGTTTTTCGTGATAACAGAAGAAAAAACAAGTATGCTTCCCTTAGATATTCTTGGCACAAATGCCAAGAGCTGATGTAGACCCTCCAACTTAAAACTTAATTATTTGCTAGCACATATATTAGATGGTATCTATTTTTCTAAATTGTATCAATATGTTGATATATTTCAAAATGAGGCTTCCCAGGTGGCTCAGTGGGCAATGCAGGAGGCATGGGTTTGATCCCTGGGTCGGGAAGATCCTCTGGAAGAGGGCACAAGAATCCACTCAAGTATTCTTGCCTGGAGAATCCCATGGACAGAGGAGCCTGGGCAGACTACAATCCATGGGGTCCCAAAGAGTCAGAAACAGCTGAAGTGAGTTAGCACGCATAATCCAAAATGAAACAATGTGATTTGATAAAGTACTTTTATGAATATTTTCTTCTACTTTTGCTTTAAACATATTTGTCACAAACTTCAAGGTTGATTTACCAGTTTTAAAGCAACCCTGTGAGTTATTTGTTTTTCTTTGAGGAGTACAACTCTGAATTAAGCCTTTGTAGTTTTTATCTTTTCACACTTGGCAGCAAAAGTCATCAAGTTGTACCAGAAAGTGTTAAAAATGACAAAAAGCTTCAATAGCTTCCTTTGATTATTTGACAAAATTTGAGAAAAGACAACATTAGGAACTAGTTGGAGAAAGAACTATTGGTATTTATCATTGGGTTTTTCTACCTGTACTGTTTAAAATACTTGTATGAAATTGTCACAAATGCATATTCACTTTTCTCAGCTTTTAGTAAACATAAGGTCTATATTGCTCCAGAATATTCACTATGTGTATTAGTGATATATATACTAATTATATATATATATATATATGCAATATTATTAGGAATTATTTAGTTTAAAATTTCACCAATATCTTTACATTTCAATGAATTTATTTTTCTCTACTAATACATTTTTGTGAATTGGGAATATAATAGAAAAGCAACAACAAACATCTGCAGGTTATATAAAACATATCAGCTAAGACATATCAATATTGTATCCTATTAACTTATTATTGATTGAGATAAACTATCTTTGTAAAACATGCGAACTTTAAATACACAGTCTGTGAAAATATAATGTCTTATGTTGTGAAATGATTGTAAAATTAATGTGAATAAAATTATTATTATTTTATTTGTTTTACTGATTTATTTGGCTGTACTGGATCTTAGTTGTGGTATGTGGGATCTAATTCTCTGATCAGGGATCAAACCCAGATCCCTGGCATTAGGAGCATGGCGTCTTAACCATTGGACCACCAGGGAAGTTCCCTGAACAAAATTATTTCACTGTTTTTTTTTTTTTCTCTAAAACTACAAAAATTTATGAGCCTTCTGACAAACTGCCAGGTCCACAAGCAACAAATTAGGAAAATATTGTTATAAAGGCTAAAACCCAAAAGTCTGAGTTGGGATAGATGATGCAGATAAGATAATT
This sequence comes from Ovis canadensis, assembly GCF_042477335.2. Taxonomy (NCBI): domain Eukaryota; kingdom Metazoa; phylum Chordata; class Mammalia; order Artiodactyla; family Bovidae; genus Ovis; species Ovis canadensis. Next base: position 183,015,676 of record NC_091245.1, read on the forward strand.
AACTACTACATAGTAGAATTACTTGAAGTAGTTGAGAAACTTTCAAAAACAGCAACCCATTCACATCATAAACAATCTTCCTTGCCATCACCTGTGACTGAGAAACATGCTTCATCTAAACACCTTGTTATGAAACACTGTGAAATAAAACATGAGCCAGTCAATAGATTTCTTGAGTAATAAAACTCAGATAGACAGTCCAGTCTGTATAAATGTGGCCTTCCTTTGTATAAAATGGCATTTATGGCATCTAAAAAGGATCTTCCCCTGAGCAATAATTCAAACAAATAAGCAAAACAGAACACCACACTGTAGATGTGATTTCAGTAGATCTGATTTCAGTAGATCTGATTTCTCAGTGTTTATTTTTACAGCAAGCTCATGCATGCATGTGGCACTTAAAGATACAAATTCTTATGTAAATTCTCACCTTCTAATGACCATACACTTCAGTCACAGTACCATGACTTCTTTAAACATTTTGCAAAATGAAAGACCTAGGAGAATATGGGAGTAGAACCAAGAAAAATGAAAACTGTAAATATGCAATGCAGGTTCTTTCAAATTAGGTCTTTCCTTCTTCCATGGTCTCAACTTTCATGAAGTCTCCATTTTTTCTCTTGCAGTATTGATATAATATCTGAAGTGGTAATAACTTTTTCTACTTATTAAAAGTATACTATAAGAGGTTCTGCTTTTGTGAACACCAGACATTTTTGCCCCCAAAACAAATGTTCTATAGGTTAGATGGTTAACAAATACAACCTGGAGAAGCTACCTCCTTCTCTTTCCCCTGGTGAGTTTTCTTATCCTACACATAATAGCTCAGTTGGTAAAGAACCCACCTGCAATGCAGGAAACCCCAAGTCAATTCCTGGGTTGGGAAGATTCCCTGGAGAAGGGATAGGCTATCCACTCAAGTATCCTCGAGCTTCCCTTGTGGCTCAGCTGTTGAAGAATCTGCCTGCAATGTGGGAGACCTGGGTTTGATCCCTGGGTTGGAAAGATCCTCTGGAGTTGGGAAAGGCTACCCACTCCAGTATTCTGGCCTGGAGAATTCCATGGACTATAGTCCATGGGGTCACAAAGAGTCAGAAACAACTGAGCAACTTCACTTTCATACATATTACAACCAAAATTAACTTAGGTAACAAAAATGGACTTAAGAGTATAAACTGTAACTTTTTTCTCTAGTTATTAAATTCTGAGTGTTTATTATTTATTTAATTATTCATTAGTTATTTAATAATTCATGTGGTTGGAATTATTATATTTTACAGGAAACAGAAACACAAAGAATCTGAGGCTGTATCAGAACGTTGTCACAATTTTCTCAATAAAAACAAATTATGATTTAGTTGATGATGAACAACTTGCTCCCATATATGTTTACCCTATACATGGTGGAACTGAGTGTTAACAATGCTTGTCTCCTATGCAACTACCTGGAATTGTGGTAACTCCCTGATCCCAGAGGCAGTATGATCATAAAGCTGGTATAAACAAAAAAAAAATAACATTAATAGCTGAAAAATGTTTCTATATCAAGTGCCAACTCTCTTTTTATTTGAAGAACATCTATATACACAGGAAAATATATTATTTCTATTTCAATCCAATTAGCCTTTTATTCCTGAATTAATTTGGCTAAGACAAAAAAGTTGCCATACATGCTTGTACAACATCTCATTTAAAGACCATCTCAAGGCTTGCTTATTTAATATGGTTTAAAACCTATGCCAAAGTCAGGGACTTGGGTTCATCTGATTTATATTGATAAATCATAATGATAATTATAATAATATCCCAACAGAAGTGTCTTGTCATTTCAGGTAAGATAAATAATCTTGGCTTAATTAAAACAAATGTTGAGATGATTATTACTGTGTACATTTCAAAGCAACTATAAGCTTCACAAAATGAATCAAATTCACAGTTGCTACTCTCACAGAGCTTATATATTAAGGACTACTATGAAAGGTCAACCATTATTCTTTGCTCACACATGCAGAAAGCAAAATCAATGATCTGCCCTTTGTTTATAAAGTTGTGATACTTTTGAATTTTTATTTTCATTTTAATTGATTATTTCTTAAATAACTGTTTCAAAATAGTAATTTTTGGATGATCTACAAGAGTATTAGAGACTAAAAAGGCATTTATAAAAATCCATGCATTTTCTAGCTTGTGTGTGTGTGTGTGCTCAGGTCGCTCAGTTATGTCCAACTCTTTGCGACCCTATGAACTGTAGTCCGCCAGGCTCCTCTGTCCGTGGAATTTTCTAGCCAAGAATGCCAGAGTGGGTTGCCATATTTTGCTCCAGGGGATCTTCCCAAACCAGGGATCGAACCTGCATCTCTTGTGTCTCCTAAATTGGCAGGTGGATTCTTTACCACTAGCACCAGTGGGAAGCATTTTCTAGCTTACCAAAACAAATTCTTTTTTCACAAGTACACACACTCTTACCTGCAAACCAGCCATATTGAAGTGTCTACACACTCATGAACCTCTCACAGACTCTTTTCTTTTTTTTAAACCTCCAGGATTTTAGACAAGCTATTTTCAGTTTCTATAATATCCTTAAAACTTCTATCTTTGAGTAACTTTTTTGATGTCATATTAGCCATCCTGTTCTACAGGAAGTCTTCCCTGGCTTGGGTTAGGTGCCCTCCTATCTACCTCCATACCTCTCTGAGGTAGCATGTTTCCATAGTAACTATAGTATAGTAATGAAAACGTCCAAAGACCTGCCAGTCTCTAAACCACACGCTCTTTGAGGACAGAGTATTTGGTGATTGCTATTTTATCTCTAGCACCTAGACAAATCGGAGATATTGACAAAACAGTATATTTCAGAATATAAGGTAAGCTGTTTCCTCAATATTACTTTTCAGAAGAAAGGCTCCGTTTATGGAAAACACTCCCAATTACTTATTTTAAACAACACAGTACTATTTTTAAAAGATGTATTATCTAAAAATAACTGTATTCATTATTGGTTTTGAATGGTCTTATAGGTCATTCTGATAAAACAGCTTAAAATAAAGGCAAAATTTTAATACATGGTTACTGTTTATTCTTGGCAATATACTAAAAACTGCAAGTATAAGGTGCCAATGTAAGTAAGGCTTTCAAAGATCACTTAGAAAAGCAGAAACAGTATATGGTTACATTATAGAGGTGATAAATAAATGCTTAAGGGACAAATGTTAAGAACAATCTCATTCTTCTACAAATGGTATTTGTATCTTATAATGGACTTACAGGTGATAGTATATAATACTTATTAGACTGGATTTAAAACATGCTGTAACTAAAATAATGGGCTTCCCTGGTAGCTCAGTGGTAAAGAATCCACATGACAATTCAGGAAGCACAGGTTCAATCCCTGGGTCAGGAAAATTCCCTGCAGAAGGCAATGGTAACCCACTCCAGTAACAGATAAAATGGAATGCTACAGAAGAGTTTGAAAAAGACACTAAGTTTTAAAAATGTATGTTAAAAAGTTGAATAATACTGGCTCATAAAATTAGGGTAATACAGTAATTTAAATATTATGTGGCATTTTAATTATACTTATGTTACTAAACTCTCCTGAAAAGTTTTTTTCCATGATAAAGTAGGGACTCTAGTGACTTACAATTATCTTCTTTAGGGGCATGTACAGAACTTGATAAACATATGATTAAATAAGTGATCAAATGAAGTCAACTCTCTTTCATTTTCTTTTAAAAAACAAAACAAAAAGAAAAAAAAAGAAACCAAACCATTACATTATTAAACACTTTCATGTAAAAACAACTTATAATACATTTTACAAATTAAAATTACTTGGTAATATGTATATTCACAGATTGATCCTCTGCATCTCACATTGGTTTTTGACTTTTATTTCATGTATAATACATGCAATAAAGAGTAAAGCACATTCAATTTCACAAATATGTGGGTTAATTGGCATAAAATCTTAAAGAACTTTTCTACAAAATTTTTTATGTATAAATGCCATTTATGATTAAATGTATGATCAATAGGTCAACTGACATGGACATATGACTAGAACACCACTATGCAGTTTCATCTACAGACAGGAGTAAAAATAAAAGGATGGTAACAAAACGAAAGCTATGATAAAACTCAATTAGAACAACAGAAAGCTAAGAAAGGCAAAAATTATAGAATACTGATTTTTAAATGTTGCTCTATCATTTTCAAGCACTTTTTTTCTATTTTAGATATAAACTTTTATCTTAATACTCAAAAATTCCAAATTATTGGTATATAAATTATAACTGACTTAATTGAAATTTCATAATGCTAAAGCTTTAAGCTTAAAAATACCTCAGTCAAATTTTTGGCTGGGCATAGCCATTCAATAATGCATTCAGATCTTTAGATACTAATTCAATAAGTATTGAGATTCTATTTTGAGTATATGTTAGTTTTTAGAATGACAATGAGAAGAATAAAACAGACATAATCCCCTGCTTTTATATAACCAACATCTACTGGAAGCCAGACACTAATTTATAACCATACAAGTGATTACATACCTATTAGTAGAGAGATTTTGGAGGAAAAAAAAATGGAATCTATGATAGTATTTGAGAAAAGGATCAGACATACGCTTAAGAACATTCCTTTGCAGAACTGATGTTAAAGCTGAACGTGATGGATGGGTACGAGTTTAGTGGGTGACAAATCAAAGCTGGTAGGGGCTAGGATTAAAGTTTAGAGGTTTATTCTTAAATGAATATATGGGCTAGTAAGAGCTGTTAGTTCATTGTTGGAAGAGAAATTAATGTTGCTAAAGCAATATCTGAAAGATAGTTTGTTCTGCTAAGTAAGCTAAAAACTACTCTAGTTATGTTGGTCATAATTTCAATGTGCTTCATAAACTCCTTTTTTACATAGGTCAAATTTAAGCAAGTTCTTTTCCAATTATTTTAAATTTGAAATTAGTGATATCTTAGTGTATAACGTTTATTCAGAATTTAATAAACTAAAGCTTTCTAAAGATAGAAGTGCCTGGACCACCGTACTATTTTGTGTACTAAAGAAATATGGAGTCGAAAAGATGAGACTAAAATTATGTTGTACTATTAAATGGGAATTCATCATCTTTCTTTTTTGAAATATTTAACTAGAAGATAAATTTTCCACTTGGAAGAGGCTTGTCAAGCTTTCACTCCTACCACTGACTATCCTATACAAATAAAGAAACAAATGAACAAAAAGACCCACTCAGTTCAATTTTAAAATTCATAAATTTAAATATTTGTTTTATTATAATTTTTGAAGTATATTTAATTTTTTATTATAAAACCACAAGTCCGTATGGAGGAAATTTAGAAAATGTAAAGAAATGAAATTTTTCAGAATCACATCACTGCAAAACAAGCACTGTAAACATTGTAGAGTTTGAACTTTTAGTTACTACTAATACAATTTCATTAATTGGGTTTTAAATTAAATATTAAAATATTTATAATTAGTCTCTCTGTGGCATCCCTGGTGGCTCAGACAGTAAAGAATCTGCCTGTAATCCAGGAGACCTGTGCTTGATCCCTGAGTTGGAAAGACCCCCTGGAGAAGGGAATGGCCACTGGAGAATCCCATGGACAGAGGAGCCTGGTGGACTACAGTCCATGGGGTCGCAAAGAGTTGGACACCACTGAGCAACTAAGTAAGTAAAATCTACAATAAGGACCAAAATGAATGCTACAAATCTGTGCCTATAATTCTCTCATTCGGAAAGCCACTTTGGCTCTCTTTCTGAAAACAGCTATTTTTCGCTAAATAAATATGGGTGCATGTGTGCATGCGTGCTAAGTCACTTCAGTCGTGTTGGACTCTGTCACCCTAAAGACAGTAGCCCGTCAGGTCCCCTAGTCCATGGGATTCTATAGGCAGGAATATGTGTGTGTTAGTCGCTCAGTTCTGTCTGACTCTTTGCGACCCAATGGACTGTAGCCCGCCAGGCTCCTCTGTCCACAGGATTTTCCAGGCAAGAATACTGACTGGAATGGGTTGACATGCCCTCCTCCAGGGGATCTTCCTGACCCAGGGGTCTCTCATTCGGAAAGCCACTTTGCCTCTCTTTTTGAGAACAGCTATTTTTCAACTAAATATTATAGATACAGATAAAGAATTATCAAGCAAAGCCTATGTTGTTTTAATGTGTACTCCAAACAAAAGAAACTTAAATCTAAATCATTTGTTCTATCCCTTTGAAAGATGTAGCATTTTGAAGACTATATACCTTCTTTCCATAAATCCAACAGAGATTTTTATTTCTTCATTTTTAGAACTATTTTTTGTTTTGTTTTTCTTTCAGTTGAACAACTAAGGATGTAGTGGGATTGATTTCAAAAGCTACATAGTATGTTTTTAAATGTCATCAAATATTATGAATATTCAAATCACTCAGAATGTAAGATGCTCACACGATATAGTACAGGGCTCAAAGCCTACCACGCCCTCCTGTCTCACTCTGAGAATGATGAACTCACTAATGAGCAAAAGCTCATTTCAGCAAAATACATATTAGATATTCTTTTTTCTTTCAAGGAATGTTAAATCTGTGTAAGTTAAATATGCTTATATTAACATATTTATTCATGAGATTTCACTGCACTTCTTCCTAACTTTCTTACAGTATATATTCATTATATAATTCAGGAATTTCCATATTGAAAATGGAGAATTATATTTGCTCTTTACTTAAATTATCCCAATATCCTCTGAACCAATTCATTACACTTAAATTATGAATCAAACTTCTAAGAGATGCAGTATGATAACACCCACAAAAATAACTACAAAAAAGATGAAAACAGACTACAAAAGTGTATTATTATCGGATACACTGCATAGGTTTTATTTGGTTTAGCTTGTGGTCAATTTGACACTGTATTCCAAAAAAACCCACTATCTTTACCCTAAATTACTAATGATTGTAATTTCAATTAAATCAGGCTTTCATTTCAAGTCTGGAAGTTTCTCACCAATTCCAATATTGAAGACGGATAATTTAGGTTCGGAAAGATTATGTGAATTGCCCAAGATTTCTGTAGTTATTTGACAGCAGCATTAGAACCCAACTCAACACTACATCATGTTCTAGTTTTATTCTTTCTAGATTTAGGTTACATAGTTCAAGTGAAAACCATGAAAATAACTTCAAGTCATCCATTATCACGCGAGCAACAGTTACTTGGATAACACAAAATTGGTTGATTTGATATTCTGATCCATATAAAACCTAAAACAAAGAATCAGAAAAGGCTCCTATGTTGGTCCATAGAGGAATTATTAATATCACTACAAGTAACACAGTCTTGTTGAATTTTTTTAGCACTTTACCCTTTTTATGATCAATAATTTTATAATATTTTATAGGCCCTGGAAAAATATACAAACTGATCATAAGAACTATTAATTACAAGACTTACTCCGGTTCTCCTACTAGTTCATGCTGAAGGTCTTCAACCTCAAGTCTGAGTTGTTGTAGAAGTCACAATTTTTACAGATAATGATATTTTCCTGAAAACACATAAATATTCCAGAGGCTCCCTGAAATCAGAAACATGTACAAAACACAGGTCCCAGCTTTTTAAATTTCCCTTTCCTATTACTAAAATATAAAGCCACAAAACAATTTTAACTGTCACAAACTTTTGCTACCTCCTTGCATTCTCTCTTTCTCGGGTCACTTACCTTGGGAGAAGCCAACTGATCCGTCACAAGGACACTCAAGCACGCCCTATGGAAAGACCCCTGTAATGAAGAACTGAGACTTCCAATCAACAGTCAACAAGAAAGAGACTTCTTGCCAACAGCCACCATGGAAGCAGATGCATTCCAGTTCTCATAAGACTGATACCCAAGCTAACATATTGATTAAAACCTCATAAGAAATTCTGAATTAGAACCAGTCAGCTAAGTAGATCCCAAAGTTCTGACCCACAGAAACAATAAGACAAAAAAGGTTTGTTGTTTTAAGCCACCAAGCCTGGTGTGATTTGTTATATAACTATAGATAGCTAACACCTACTATAAGAAACTAGGTAAGTTAGCTCTCTGAATCTGCTTCTTTCACTGTTATGAGAAAATAGATGTACTAATAGCTAACCTATGTTATTGTTGTTGCTTAGTCACTAAGTTGTGTCTGATTCTTTTTGACTCAATGGATTGTAGTCTACTAGGCTCCTCTGTCCATGGGATTTCACATGTAACAATACTGGAGTGGGTTGCCATTTCCTTCTCCAAGGGATCTCCCCAACCCAGGGATTGAACCCAGACCTATAGCACTATTGTAATGATAAAGAAGTTAAAACAGCTTGCATAGCAGATAGTAAAAGCTCCATAAGTATTATCATTATTTTCTATTAATATTGTTATAAAATATTATCATTAGTAGTCATAGAAGGTTACCACATTTCATAATATTTTGCTTCCTCATGTTTACTTCATTGGCTAATTGGATTAAATTTATACACTAAACTACTGAGAATCAAAACTAATAATAGAAAATGAAATAATAAAAATATTAGAAGAAAATACTAAAATTATTTGCCTAGATAGCATATTCAAAAGCAGAGACATTACTTTGCCAACAAAGGTCAGTCTAGTCAAGGCTATGGTTTTTCCAGTGATCATGTATGGATGTGAGAGCTGGACTGTAAAGAAAGCTGAGCACCGAAGAATTGATGCTTTTGTACTGTGGTTGTCAGAGAAGACTCTTGAGAGTCCCTTGGATGGCAAGGAGATCCAACCAGTCCATCCTAAAGGAGATCAGTCCTGGGTGTTCATTGGAAGGACTGATATTAAAGCTGAAACTCCAATACTTTGGCCACCTCATGCGAAGAGTTGACTCACTGGAAAAGACTCTGATGCTGGGAGGGATTGGGCAACAGGAGGAGAAGGGGACGACAGAGGATGAGATGGCTGGATGGCATCACCGACGCGATGGACATGAGTCTGAGTAAGCTCCGGGAGTTAGTGATAGACAGGGAGGCCTGGCGTGCTGCAATTCATGGGGTCACAAAGAGCTGGACATGACTGAGTGACTGAAATGAACTGAGGGAGTAAATTTTTCCATAGCATATTGCCAAGGCAAGAAACTTTAAGTCAAATACTGAGAAGCAGGACTACATAAAAATTAAGACTACCTGCAGAGCAAATGAGGACTTCTCTGGTGGCTCAGTAGTAAAGAATCCACCTGTGATGCAGAAGACACAGGAGACCAAGGTTCACTCCCTGGGTGGGGGGGGGGGGGTGGAAAGATCCCCTGGAAAGGGCACGACAACCCACTTCAGTATCCTAGCCTGGAAAATTCCATGGACAGAGGAGCCTGGCAGACTACAGTCCATAGGGCTGCAAAGAGTCAGGCACAGCTGAGCGAATGAATACACACATGGCTATAAGGACAGTATCAGGGGAATCTTCAGTTTATATCCAAAATCAAATCGTACAGCTATCTAGATTTCCATAGCCACATCTTTTCAATTTATAGCATATTGTTTACAACACTGATTACTAATTTTCCTTACAGCATTTCTGGGCTTAATATGAGAAGAGAGGGAGAAAACACATAGCAAAAGGAACACTTTTTCCTCTTCTACTTAATCGTACAATTTGGAATGGAAGTATCTGCATGATGATAAAGTTGTATCTAATTTGTGCCCCAAAGTGTTTTATTCTGTTGGAATTTTAACTGGATTTGCATTGATTCTACAGATTGCATTGGTAAGAACCAATATTGTTAACAACACTGAATTTTTGAATCCATGAACATGGTTTATCTCTCTTTTATTTAGTTCATCTTTAACTTCTTTCAGTAGCATTTTGTGAATTTTCAATGTACAAGTCATATATGCGTCTATATGTATACATCCTTTCTATCTATCTACCTATTTAGGAGTTCATTTTATACCTAAATATATCCGATTTTATGCTATTATCAATGGTATTTCATATTTTCTCCTTTAAACCTTAATGTTAATCATTTTTAAAATGGGAGTAATAATGTACAATCTACCTCAAAAGGATTGTGAGGAGAATATATAGAACAGAGTAATAGTCAATAAATGTGAGCTAATGTTATTACTCGTAAAGCTTTTCCCTATTTCTGTATATACACATACTATTCATGATTCAAAATCCAGTTAAAATGCACCTCGATAAGAAGTCTTTCCTCTACATCCAAGCTAACAGTGTGCTTTCTTAAATAAGTCATTAATAAATATTTCCCAAAAACAAAGAAACATAATCAAGCATTACTAAGAAAAGGTTTTCACAAGTTCATGAATATACTTAAACCTACTGCCATCATTGCGTTAAATCCCTTGCTTACACAAAGATACATATGCTTGCAACATTTTCTTATCTAACAATCTAGTTTCTTTTATCAAAAAGAAAAATGAGGTTAGTATGACATGACTTGCTCTCGGCAAAATAATGATATGGGCGTTAATAATCATCTTGGTTTGTACATGATCACAAATAATCTATTCATGTTTAGAATAGATTTCAGAAGTTTGCTGGAGATAAAATTAACTCTGTAGATTACAGAATTCATCTTTATTTTATTTTTAAGACTTTATACATTTGCTTATATCCAGTATTTTATACTTTCCAACTCTCTAAATGTGATCATATCTAGAAGTTATGAATTTTCACTGGAAAAAAAACACTGGTTTTCCATTAGAAAAAAACTGGTTAAGGTGTCACAGGTTCAGATTCCAGGTGCTTTGATGGACCACTATGTAGTTGAAAAATAGTATTTAGTTTCAGTTAACACATCTATGCTGCTGCTGCTGCTAAGTCACTTCAGTAGTATCGGACTCCGTGTGACCCCATAGAAGCAGCCCACCAGCTTCCTCCGTCCCTGGGATTCTCCAGGCAAGAATACTGGAGTGGGTTGCCATTTCCTTCTCCCAATGCATGCATGCATGCTAAGTCACTTCAGTCGTGCCCGACTCTGTGCAACCCTATGGACAGCAGCCACCAGCTTCCTCTGTCCACAGAATTCTCTAGGCAAGAATACTGGGGTGGGTTGCCATTTCCTTCTCCATAACATATCTATACACGGAGATAATAGCATCTTCTTGGGTATGCTGCTGCTGCCGCTGCTGCTGCCAAGTCACTTCAGCCGTGTCCGACTCTGTGCAACCCCATAGACGGCAGCCCACCAGGCTCCCCCGTCCCTGGGATTCTCAAGGCAAGAACACTGGAGTGGATTGCCATTTCCTTCTCCAGTGCATGGAAGTGAAAAGTGAAAGGGAAGTCACTCAGTCACGTCTGACCCTCAGTGACCCCACAGACTGCAGCCTTCCAGGCTCTTCTGTCCATGGGATTTTCCAGGCAAGAGTACTGGAGTGGGGTGCCATTGCCTTCTTGGATATAGTGAATATTAAATGAGAGTAAGTATTCAAAATTCTTTAGTTTTTCTTTTTCCCTCACCTATGAAATGGGAATATTCATCCCTCCTTACTACTCAAGATCACCATCAGGGCCCAGTGAAATATATACATTGACAGTGCTTCGCAAAACACACATTATATAAATGGACAGGATTTTTTTTCCAAAAATATAATTATCATTCCAGAAAAAATGCCATACTCTGAGAATTTGACTTTAAATTTACCTAAGTGGCCTCTTACTAACCAGCTCAATCATTGATTTCCATTGCCTTCTTTCAATCTGAATGCCATTCCTCTCAGCAGAGAAAAATACAAGCAAAATAAATGTTTGTTGTCTCTTCCTACTTTGTATCACCTCCTAACATTTATATCATATTCTTCCAAGTAATGGCTTTATCTTTTTGGTAGGTATGACTTTTCATACCCCTTCTCAAAGTTTATTTTTCTAAGAGACTAAATTAGGGACTTTCTTGCAGTCCAGTGGTTTAGACCTTGCCTTCCAATGCAGGGGATTCAGGTTCAATATCTGGTCAAGTAGCTAAAATCCCACATGCCTCAAGGCCAAAAAACTAAAAACACCAAAGAGAAGCAATATTGTAACAGATTTCAATAAAGACTTTAAAAAAGTGGTCCACATTAAAAAAAAATCTTTAAAAAATTTTAGAGAGATTAAATTAGAATTACGGAAAAGAAAGTTGAAAATTTTTGAAGTTAATTGTCACAGATAACAAATAATTTCACTGAGGTATTCTAAAATATCAATAACTATTATAAACAATAAGTGTCAATTACATTATGGTGAAAATATTTTAATGTAGCTATATTGAGCATAAACTGGATTGTCTTTCAGGCCATAGACATTAGTCTTTTCTACCAATGACCACACAAAAACTAAATAATATGCACTCTGCCACAAAAAGACAATATAAAAATATATATTCCCATCTCTATTAATCGACCAGAAAATATTTTGTCACCCTGAACCTAGACTGACCATAGTACAGAATCTGTCATTAAGTGTTCAGTTCACACACATACACTCCAAACTGGTCCAACAAGTTCTATTATGCCAGTTACCAGCATTGCCAGCCCCTTTGCCCTTCACTGCCTGGAGAACGTCCATCAGAAACAGGGAAGCAGAGCAAACTGCCACAATGCACCATTGATGCTTGAGCAAGGCTGCCCAAGCAGCTGCAACAACAGGGCAACTCTTCAAAGTGTCAGCATTGAAACTTAGAATTCTCCTTCCCATACAACTATCAATGAAAACCTTTATAAGCTACAATCAATTACAAAATAAATCTCTGAGACAAATCATGTTCTTTTTCATTTCCCCTCTCCTCTTTCTCCTTTCAACACTAAATGTCCTTGGTTTAAAAAAAAAAAAAATCAAGGACCTCCTTTCCTCCTTGATCTCTGTCTGCCTCTCTTATGTTCTAAAAATTTTCTCAAGGAGGTTTAAGGATTTGTGCTAAACACTTTTGTTTACAAGACATGTCCTGGGTTTTTTGTTTGTTTGTTTGTTGTTGGGTTTTGTAGTTGGAGTTTCTCATTTAAAAACTTCAAAAGGCACTTGAAATTTTGAGCACACTCATTCCGGAATTTTTGGCAAAGCATGTTTTTGATTATTGAAAGATAATCTAAATTCTGAAGTGCAAGCACTGAATCACATAACCTCCATATTTTTGTAAACCACAACAAAAGTGGTTTTACATTAACTATAGATGAATAAGTAATGAGTCAGTGAACAGTTAAAAGCATTCCATGAGAATGCATGAACTAGCCATGTGAACTTCTTGAGAGAAGAATCCTAAGTGTTTAGACATTACTTAGAATGAGGGAAAGCTACTCTTTAATAAATGCGGTATGTTTAATCTGTCTTATGTGACTAAACCTACCATATCAAATGAAAATATATTTTGTTTTTTTCTATATCTCCTTAGCCACAAGTAGTTAATGACTTATTTTTATATGAAACACATACTTGAAACCTGATAATTGTAAACAACCACTTTTAGATTTAACTCCATATCTTTTACCAGGTAAACAACATGAGTTCCTTATAGAAAAAAGAGGGAACTCCTCTAAATAATATTTATTCTCAAGAGACAGAATGTCAACTTCAGGATTGCCAAGCTGTAAACCATTTATTTCTTCTAGATAACTAAAACATGCACACTTCATTGAGTCTTCTGTCTGAAAAATCAAAATCAAAAATATTTACATTCATAATTTGCTATAATTTTAAAATTATAGCAATAATTTCTCATCATTTTCAAAGTAATGCATCTACATAATTTACTAAATAGTAACACAATGTTTCTTAAAACACACAAAAAACAGCAGCCCATATCTCAACCTTTGAGACCTCTGTCAAAATTCTTTCTAGTGTTTACCTGTTTATCTCTAAATAATAAGCTTATATTGTTATTTTTTATTTGTAAACTGTAAAGACATTATTAATTTCTTACCACGGAAGATAAAGCCTTAGCTCTCTTACACCACCCACTTTCCTTTCATTTCCCAGTATTTAGCCAACTGGTACATTTTTAATACATTTCCTTCCCTGAGTAAAAAGTTTTCTTTCCTGCAATTCATATTGCCCATTTTTTCCCCAATCCCAAGTTTTGCAAGAGAAATATAAAATCTCTCTGAATATATCTCACTCTTCAACGTGAAGCATTCTGCTAATTCCAAATCTTCCTTCTGAACACATCCCTTTCTAGAGTTTTCTACGTTCCTGGCTCAATTAAGGACAGATGATTCTTAAGAACAATGCACAGTTGTTATCCAGGAACTTCTCTTCACCTTTCTCATCTCATTCTCTTCACTTATTTCCTGAATCCTCTCCTTCTTCTCTCTCCCCAGTTTTTCTTCATTTGGATACAGCATAGCCACCAAAAGATGCCTGAGCAAGTAACCTTGGAAGGTAAATTTTGAAGATCATGCACCTAAAAATGTCTTTCTTTCTACCTTCACACCTGATTAACAGTTTGACTAAGTACAGAATTCCAAATTTAAAGTAATTCGGCCTCAGAACTTTAAAGCCACATCTTCTAGCTTTGAATGGTAACATTAAGAAATTAGATACCATCCTGATTCTTGAACCAGTGTGTCCATAGGGTTTATATTTTCTCTCTAAAAGTGTCTATCATCATCTATAAACCACTGGTAGTTTGAGATTTTCCACTTATATATCTTGGCATAGATCTACTTCACATTTTTTCCAGTTTTATGAAGAAATAATTGACATGTCACAGTATAAGTTTAAGGCATACAGAGTGGTGGTTTGATTTACATATACTGTGAAATGATTATGGCAATAGGCTTACCTAACATTCATCATCTCACATATGATAAAATGATAAAAAGAAAAAAAATATTTTCTCCTTTACACTTTTTATGGGCACCCAGTAAATCCTTTCAAAGTAGAAATGCTTGTTGTTCAGTTTGAAAAAAAAAATTCTGATATAATCTCATGCTAATCTCTTCCCTATCACTTTCTCTGCTTTCCCCCATCTTCTAAAACTGTTATTAATCAGAGTTTTGTTTGTGAGACATTCTGATTTTATCTACCCTCCTGTTATCCATTTGACTTTCTGCTCTGAAAATTTCAATCCTGTAAAAGTTATTACAGCTGAGTGCTTATTCTCTGATTATTCATTTCTTATACTATTCTGTCATGTTTCATAGAAGTACTATCTTCTATCTATCTGAGTATATTAATTATATTTTTACTTCAGCCATTGTCTTCCAGAGGAAGTACTGCCTCCAATTCTTAAGCCAGTTCTGGAGCATGAACTGGCTTGCATTTTCCTTGGCACAATACTCTCCAGGCACTTGTATTTAGCTTTCTCCATTCTACTAATTCCTTCATCTACCTTCAGTTCAGTTCAGTTCAGTTCAGTCGCTCAGTCGTGTCCGACTCTTTGCGACCCTATGAATTGCAGCACACCAGGCCTCCCTGTCCATCACCAACTTCCAAAGCTTACTCATGTCCATCGAGTTGGTGATGCCATCCAGCCATCTCGTCCCCTTCTTCTCCTGCCCCTAATCCCTCCCAGCATCAGAGTCTTTTCCAATGAGTCAACTCTTCACATGAAGTGGCCTAAGTACTGGAGTTTCAGCTCTAGCATCATTCCTTCCAAAGAAATCCCAGGACTGACCTCGTTTAGAATGGACTGGTTGGATCTCCTTGTAGTCCAAGGGACTCTCAAGAGTCTTCTCCAACACCACAGTTCAAAAGCATCAATTCTTTGGCGCTCAGCTTTCTTCACAGTCCAACTCTCATATCCATACATGACTACTGGAAAAACCATAGCCTTGACTAGACGGACCTTTGTTGGCAAAGTAATGTCTCTGCTTTTGAATATGCTATCTAGGTTGGTCATAACTTTCCTTCCAAGGAGTAAGTGTCTTTTAATTTCATGGCTGCAGTCAAAATCTGCAGTAATTTTGGAGCCCCAAAACATAACTGTTTCCACTGTTTGCCCATCTATTTGCCATAAAGTGATGGGACCAGATGCCATGATCTTCGTTTTCTGAATGTTGAGCTTTAAGCCAACTTTTTCACTTTCCTCTTTCACTTTCATCAAGAGGCTTTTTAGTTCCTCTTCACTTTCTGCCATAAGGGTTGTGTCATCTGCATATCTGAGGTTATTGATATTTCTCCCGGCAATCTTGATTCCAGCTTGTGCTTCATCCAGCCCAGCATCTCTCATGATGTACTCTGCATATAAGTTAAATAAGCAGGGTGACAATATACAGGCTTGACCTACTCCTTTTCCTATTTAGAACCAGTCTGTTGTTCTCTGTCCATACCAAGACATAAAAAAATAAAATCTTGCCATTTGTGACAACATAGATAAATCTAAAAGGTATTACGCTAAGTGAAATAAATCTGAAAATGACAAATATTGTATGATTTCACTCATATGTGGAATTTGAAAGAAAAAATAAACAAATGAACAAACATAACAGAACAGAAACAGAGTCACAAATACAGAGAGCGCTAAACAGGTTGTTGCCAGGGAGGGAGGAATGGAGGAAAGATATTAAAAGGTGCAGACTTTCAGTTACAAAATAAATGAGCCACGGGAAAGAAATATACAGCATGAGGAATATAGTAAATAATAATGTAATAGTTTACAGTAGTGACAGATGGTAGCTAGACTAATCATAGTGATCATTTTGTAATGTATAGAAATATCAAATCACTATGTTGTGTAGTAGCAATGTTGTAGGTTGATTATACTTCCAAAAAAAAAAAGATAAAAATTAAGACAAATAATCTCATAGAAAAAGAAATCAGATCTGTAATCACTAGAAGCAGGGGGTGGAAGGGAAGGGAATTGGAAGAAGGTGATCAAAAGATAAAATATAAATAAGTACTAGGGATATAATATACAACACGATCAAGATAAATAATACTGCTTTATGTTATATATGAAACTAAGAGTAAATCCTGAGGTCTCATCGCATGGAAAAAATTTTTTTCTTTTTCTTTTATTTTACATTGATATGAGATGATGAATATTTACCAAAGTTACTATATCAATCATTTCATGGTGTATGTAAATCAAATCATCATGCTACACACCTTAAATGTATACAATGCTGTATGTCAATTATATCTCAATAAAACTGAAAAAAAATAAAATAAATATAATTTTTTAAGAAATCAAGGAGCAGGCCCAAGGGATATGAGTCAAAACAGAGCACTGTGAACATATTCAAACTGAGACTATCTTTTCTATTTCTGTAAAGGTCCTTAGCAAAAGATTCTAAATATCAGGTTGAATAACAGGAATTTCCTCTGAAAAAAAGAAATTATCTTGAATCCCATCAGCTTAAAAATATCTTATATAACAAAAAGGTATAATGTGTAGATTCTCACTAGGGAGAAGTCTGAATACCAAGCATATCATATTTCAGAATAAAGATGGGTATTTTCTGGGATGCTATCTAGTTTTTATAAATTCCACTGCTGTCCTCACCTAAAATAACTATGGAAATGGTGTAGCTAAAGAAAAAAAAAGGGATGAAATTTAAATCAACAACTAAGAAATAAAAGTATAGGCTAATAATGTTAACAAATGCTGACATATGGAAGAGCAAAGAAAAATATGTGAAGACACACTCCTGGGCAAAAGGCTGAGAACAGTCGAAATTGATAGGATATATGATGATTGAAGGGCTTCCCAGGTGGCTCAGTGGGTAAAGAACCCGCCTGCACTGCAGGAGTTGCAGGAGACACGGGTTCAATCCCTGGGTTGGGAAGATCTCCTGGAGGAGGACATGGCAACCCACTCCAGTATTCTTGCCTGGAGAATCACAGGGACAGAGGAGCCTGGCAAGCTGCAGACCATGGGGTCGCAAAGAGCCGAACATGACTGAAGCGACTGAGCATACCCACACACACAATGATTGAAACAAGAGCACAGGAAAGACAGAGTAGAGGAGAGATTTTAATATAACTAGGGTAGAAAAATGCAAAATGTTCCTTGGAAGGAAAGCTATGACAAACCTAGACAGTACATTAAAAAGCAGAGACATCACTTAGCTGACAAAGGTCTGTATAGTCAAAGCTATGGTCTTACCAGGAGTCATCAATGGATGTGAGAATTGGCCCATAAAGAAGGCTGAGCACCAAAGAATTGATGCTTTTGAACTGCGGTGTTGGAGAAGACTCTTGAGAGTTCCTTGGACAGCACAGAGATCAAACCAGTCAATTCTAAAGGAAATCAACCCTGAATATTCATTGGAAGGACTGATGCTGAAGCTCCAATACTGTGGTCACCTGATATAAAGAGCCAACTCATTGGAAAAGACCCCAATGCTGGCAAAGATTGAAGGCAAAAAAAGAAGGGGACAACAGAGGATGAGATGGTTCGGGGCAACACCGACTCAACAGACATGAATTTGAGCAAACTCTGGGAGACAGCAGAAGACAGAGGAGCCTGCCATGCTGCAATACTTGGAGCTGCAAAGAGTCAGACACAGCTAAATAACTGAACATCAACAACAAGGAAAATGTATGTTGTATAAACTGAAGTAATCCCAATGATATAAAGAGTCATGAAGCAGAAAGACAAGATTTCTTCTATTCAAAGGTTTTATGACCAGTAAGGATGGACTACAATATGAAAATGAAATAGACCTAATTCCACAATAGGCATAGAAAGTGACCAACAGTGATACCTCTATTGTTTAAGGACACAAAGTGGTACTTAATAAACTTCAGATTATACCATTTAAAAATTGTTTCTCAACTTTGGAAAATGTCTTACATTCCCCTTGGCTACCTATTTGCTTTAGCTTTTAAAATTATGGAAGTGTCATGCAAGCCATCTATAGAAGGTAAATAACAACACTTCTATGAATAGTAGTAATTAAAAAGAACCCATTGACAGCACATTCATTCCAATGCCACCAGCACTGAGTCAACCATTATATTGTGTGTATGCTAAATCACTTCAGTCATATCCACCTCTTTGCAACCCTATGGTCTGTAGCCTGCCAGGCTGCTCTGTCCATGGGATTCTCTAGGTAGGACTACTGGAGTGGGCTGACATGCCCTCCTCCAGGCGATCTTCCTAACCCAGGGAAAGGACCCACATCTCCTGCAGCTTCTGCACTGCTGGAGGATTCTTTACCACTGAGCCACTAACATCCAAACCCTGGAGGACACTATCAGCATTGCTGGTAACATCTCTGCTCCTAGAGTTTGGGTCTTTTTTCTATGAAGAGCACATTCTTACACAGGACAACAGGATGTGAAATGATATGAAAATGTGTGTGTCAGCACTTAGAAGATTCTCCTCCTAAAAGCAGTTTCTAAATGTGGAATCCTTAATAAAGACCTGTAACCTGCTGGTGAGCAGAAGCATTTAGGAATTGAAGTCATACAGTACAATGCTTATCCTTATTCCCATTTAGCTACCAGGGTTTTTTTGCTCAAGATTTCTTTTTTCTTTTCCTTGTTCTCTATTTACAATTGTGAGAGAACTCTGTAGAGAAACATCTTGACTAGATCCAGGAGATGGGGAAGGACAAGGAAGCCTGGCATGCTGCAGTCCACAGGGTTGCAAAGAGTCGGATATGATTTTGCCACTGAACAACAACAAATGCGGAAAAGCATCTTGACTGGATCTAGGCTCAGTGTGGGTAGATGCCATGTAAGCACCACACACACCTCCACCAATACACCTGAAACTCTCCATGTTTCAATCCTTCTGACAGTCTTCAGCTGAGACTGCATCTAACCCACTCACTTACGTTTCACCTACAATTTCAGGTCTCAGCAGTTCCTGGGAATAAATGAGTTATAGTTATACTTCCTCTCCTCATAAATCTGAAAGAAAGAGTAGGGTGGGGTGGGCTTAGGAAATGGACAGTTTCACTGCCAACCCAAACATAATATTCCAATAGCTGGCTGTTGTGATCTAGAAGATTATTTTTTTTAATATCGGTATATGTAAGCCCCTCAGCAAATAAACTCAGAGGATGAGAAGGAGGAGGTGGGGAGAGGAAATGATACTGATGATAACAATGATGGTTAATGTTTTCAGTACCTGTGCCAGGCATTGTTCTAGGTGCTCTGCACTCTGCATGTATCATCTCATTTAATCCTCACACATTCAAAAAACTTCCATGTCAGGTAAAATCATTTTTATCTTCATTTTTTAAACAGGACAAGAAAAACAGGGGGAAAGTTGTTTTTAAGATATTTCATTCCTTTAAAGTTAAAACGTAAAATTTACACTGATTGACCAATCTTTTATGTAAGATCAAAGGCTGTCATCGACTCTTCATCTCCTAAGTCATATTATTCTCCTTACTCAGACTGTTCCACAATGTAGCATTTATGTAATGTCAGTGAGAGTTTAAAGATTTTGGTTTATTTAATGGCAGTGAGTGCTTAAAGAGACTTGCAAAGCAAGTTGAATGCAGGACCCTTCCAAATTTTTACATTCATCCGCTATCCTTGCCTTAGGAGATCTTTCACTGTTGTCTACCCACACTAATTTGTTGTAGTGATTCACCTTTAAAAAGTCTTTCCAAACCAGGCAACTGAAATTTCATAATACCAATAAACATTTATACTTTTTTTACTCATATTTCACCAGTTTGCATAATTAAATTACAATTGCACATTCAATTGGCACAAACAAATTTAAAAACAAACACAAACGACTCTAAGTAAGCATAACAGCAAGTAAACAGGGAGACAGAAATACACCGTATTTCAGAGTTTCCTATCAGCCTAAAGTAGGGATTGGCCAGGAGGGCTTCTACTAGATTCATACCTTCCCTAATCACAAAGAATACTATTTAATAAGTATATTAGGTTTCTGGCAGAATGGATTTACAATGGAAAAATATAATCACATTTTATAGGGGGTTTATAATAATACCAAAATTCTATACTAGGAAGTTAATACATTCCTTCTTATGTTTCTTAAACAGAAATACTGGGAGACTACTTCACTGATAAAAACTAAAGTCATAAAATTCTATCCTAAGCTCAATAAAGTATAACAAAACCTGTTCCCTACGTGTGGGAGTATGTACATATAAACTCATACACATAAAAACATATAATTAATAAATGAAGAAACTCAGACTTTAAGAATGTCCCTACTAGAGGAAACCATCACTTTATGTGGTAAAAGCTCTAAATTTAAAGTTCAGGTTCAACCTGTTATTCCTTATTTGATGTGGAATAATTCACTTCTCCTCTCTGAATTATACTTTCCTTATTTAAAAAAGGAGACAACAATACTTGCTCTCTCCATCTCAAGAACTATGGTTAGAATTACATAAAATAAAATATATGAAAACACTTTACAAACTATCAGTCATCATACATATATAATATACTATTACTAGAAATCCTACCTTGTACTTTGAACATAGAGTCAGGGAGGTCATTTCACAAATGATGGGGCTGAGAGCCCAAAGCCCAAATTACCTTCCTCCTTAAAGTGGCATGGATGACAGAGCACAAGTGGAGAATACTCGATTAACCTGGAAAGGATATCACCAGTCATGAGAGAGGGAATCAGTTGGAGATTCAAGAAAGCCAAAATGCCCAGAATGAACTGATGTTGCAGTGCAGACTGTGAACAGAGATAAAATGTTAAAGGCTGAGCAGTTTCATATAATAAGTTCTGGCAGTAATTTTAGTGAAAATATGAGGAGAGATAGAAAGATCAAACCCCCAAAAAGTTCAGCTATACAAAACACACATTATTATTTCATCTTATAGAACAAAATGTTGAAGCCTTTTCAAACTAAAGAAAATTGCAAATTTGAGATAATTCTCTTATTTATGTGATTCCTTTCTACAGGCTGGAGAAATTAACCATAGGTTAGGAAGTTGAGAAAACAATAGGATGCATGTCAGTAAAGTTCAAGTACTTTAATTGGATTGATTTGGGTACAGTTTGTCTTCCTTTTTCTCTGGCCATTAATCCAGCAGGGGAAAGTGATCTAACACAACACCATGGCACGAAGGGACAGACCCTGAGAGCCTGTCTCTATGATGACTGTTCTTGCGCATCCAGGCCGCCTATTGAAACTAACAATGCCTGCCTCTGCTGCCGAAGAGGATCATCCAAACTCCGAAAATGAAACACATCACACAAAGGGATGAAAGAATTCTTATTCCACAGGGTTTAGCTTGCAGCTGGTCATGCATGCCAGAGGGATGTGCCATGAGGATGAGAAAGAAGCTTCTAAAGAGAATAGCTGGGGCAGTCAGTCAGACATTTTGAAATACTTAGGGAATTATTCTTTTGAAACTAAGGCAAATAACTAGACTTCTTTACAGCGGAACTTAGAAGAGACTGGGTTTTTTAATCACTAAAATTCACCCAGGTGTGAATATTCTTGCCATTAAAAGAAACCAATAAATTCTAATTGATTATATGTTCTTGTGGTTCCCCATTTATAGTGAGAGATCATTTTATATAATTGATTTTTTTTTCTTCAGGGCTGGTACTCAAAATCACTTGGGCATTTAAAACTGTATCTAGGGATAAGTGTTGTGTTTTTCAGAAACTGATGCAAGTAACTAAATAATATGCTTATTATACACAATAAAACACTGATTAGGACCATAGACTCTGAGACTAGATCAGAGTTGAAACTGATTTGACTTTCAATGCATAGTGTTGGGTCCAAGGTGCTCTAATGGCCTGGAATAGTTTCATGGAGTAAGTCTGCCCCACAAAAGATGTACCAAACACAGTTAAGAGTTATAAAAAAAAAAAAAAAAACCTTCCCTGCAGTCACCATTGCTCCTGGCTCCTCAACTGGCCTCAGCAAGGCATAATGCAGTTTTGAGTTGCCCTGGACATCACTGTACAAAGTAGTGCCGAAAGCAGCACCTAGAATTTTGTAGAGACACGCCACAGTGAGGCATCAGCATTCATGGATACACTAACTCCGACCAGTCAGAAACACAAACACTTGCCCGCGTTCCTTAGCTCTTTTCGACTCCTATTCCAAAACAGATCATCTTCCTCTATCTACTGGATGAAAGGTGAAAACTCCTTTCACTGCACATAACAGAATACACATTAGATTTAACAATCTCTTTTTACCTATTATACCACTGATTCCAAATAACTTGCTATAACTAGATATGTAGCTTTATGGAAGTTGTTTAATCTAATTTTGCCTTAGATTCTTCATTGATAATATGTAAATAATATCTGCCTTATGAAACTATTGTGAAGAGGGAGATAATATTTACCTCATAGTTCAGTTATCAGCACAAAGAGTGACTCAATAAATGGTAGTCACCGTGTGTGTCTTTCTCTATAACAGGAGTAACACATAGTTTACAGCAGAAACTAAAATGAGAAATGGAATGCAAAATTAAAAATATTCCCCTACCTTGTCAGGATGCTATTGTTGATTCAAGCATTGCATCATTCTTTTCAGGTTAGATCACACTTTATAAGAAGCATTACTTACTTACAGGATTGAATGAATAGAAGTCTCTGGGAGAAAAATTTTCTTTCCACATTTTCAATCCATTAGTTCTAATTAATGTCCTTCAGACTACTGTAAACAAGTTCTTGTTATAAGTGTTTTAACTTTTCAAATAGCTATGATTATATTTAATACCTAAATATTTGGCATTGGAGGGTTTCCATAATTGTTCTAATGTTTCTTGTTCCCCCCATTTCTACCAGTTTCCAACACTCTCAGTAGCTCTTCTAACTTCTCTCAAAAAGAGAAGACAGTTTGGCTGAAAATTGATACTACAAAAGAAACTTTGAAATATTTTTGAGAAAAATTAATTCTTACCCTCAGTTCTTCTACAGGTACTATCCCACACAACTGCACAAAATGAATTTCTGAGTCCAACACCAACATACTCTAAAGACTAAAAGAAGCAATCTTTCAGAAAAACCTAAAACCTAACAAGGAAAGAGAAATATATACACACATAGATATAGTTTCCAAAGAAAAGAGATTATAATGAGGGAAAATATATGTAAAGAGAGACAATGATATTTGGAGTACAATGGAATATTACTACATAAAAAAATAAGACCCCCAATTGATTTCCTTTAAGAATTATAAAAATTTCAAATTCAAGCTTTATTCTAGTAAAAATAATTTAAATCCCCACCATTAATTACTTCTTTGCATTGTGAATTTTTGCTCTCAAATCTTTATACTAAAATCCTTAATTTAGGTATCAAAGAAGACAGAAGAACATAATATTTCATCCTAAAGGATTTGATCAACCATTTTGAAAACCTAAGTCATCACTTTCTCACCACTCCTTTTAGCAGCACCCATTCAAACAATCACCAGATCCTGTCAATGTTCTTTCTACTCCCACTGTACTATCTAGAATCCTAAGTAATGTAAGTATTTTCATCCTCTAATCTCTGTCATCCATCTTTATGCTTCCAGAATTACCTTCCGTAAAAATAAAGGCTCAAGGAATTTCCCTTACCTCCTTAAAAACCTTGGGTGGTTTACCTAATAAAGTCCAAACTCTAGCATAACATTCAGTCTTTCACAGTATAGCATTAAACTACAACTCATGGTAATTATACTGAATGTAAAAGATATTCAGTAACAGCTTGCTATGTTCCAGACTCCATAGCAGGGGGTTGGTAGTAGGAGTAAACGTGAACCAGACACAGTCCCCATTTTCAAAGAAGCCAGTGCAATGAAAAGTCAGATAAGTGACCTAAACATTGTAATGCAATGAAGTGAGCACAACAAAGGTGACTAACACTAGGGTGCTAACAAAATTAGATAACGCCCAAACTCAACGAGGAGAAAAGGGAAAGTCATATCTTGGTCCTCTGCTTCTGAAAATGATGGAAGCAACACAGGAGTTAACCTCTTGCATTAAACAACTAAAAACTGGACAAAATACTTTATAGACATTGGACAACAGGCAGCACATGACAAGGGCAGCCCCATAATCACTATAACTTACTGTCTAGACAGAGTTACCAGATCACATCTCAGAGGGGAAGAAATCAAATAGACCCTGTGTTGCCCAGGGCTACACTGCTAATAAGGAGTAAATCTGGGCTTCAGATAGCAGTCTTTCTGATTCCAAAGTCCAAGAAGTTTTTACTTTTACTTCTCTACCACCTTTAAATCATTGCTTAGACTGTCCACCTAGGCTAGAAATCAGCTCACTCCTACCCCTCCACTTTCTCTCGCCCTACAGAAATTATGTTTCAAGGTTTTAGTTTAAACATCACTTCATCCAAGAGAACTCCCCTAATTCCACTGCCCCCAGCCATAGAAAGAAAAAAATCAGTATTACCATCCTCTATAATACTGTATTTTTTTGTTCATTAATACTTCATTTTTATTGTTTTCCAGCATTAATTTTATTCTGCTTTCTCTAATAATTAATTTAAACCAATGTTTATCAGGGCTTCCCTGATAGCTCAGTTGATAAAGAATCTGCCTACAATGCAGAAGACCCGGGTTTGATTCTTGGGTTGGGAAGATCCACTGGAGAAGGGATAGGCTACCGATTCCAGTATTCCTGGGCTCCCTTGTGGCTCAGCAGGTAAAGAAGTGTTTATTGAGAGCTTAATATATTATTGGTCTATACAATGTACATGAACCCCATCACTTAATCCTTGGGACAATCCTATATAGTAGGTTCTATTTTCAGTTTCATTTTGTAGATAAGGAAACTGAAACACAGATAGGCTAAATAACTCACTTAAAGTTACACACTATTTCAAATCCTGGAAGATGATGCTGTGAAACTGCTGCACTCAATATCCCATCAAATTTGGAAAACTCAGCAGTGGCCACAGGACTGGAAAAGATCAGTTTTCACTCCAATCCCAAAGAAAGGCAATGCCAAAGAATGCTCAAAATACCACACAATTGCACTCATCTCACTCTAGGAAAATAACGCTCAAAATTCTCCAAGCCAGGCTTCAACAATATGTGAAATGTGAACTTCCAGATATTCAACCTGGATTTAGAAAAGGCAGAGGAACTACAGATCAAACTGCCAACATCTGCTGGATCATCAAAAAAGCAACAGAGTTCCAGAAAAACATCTGCTTTATTGACTATGACAAAGCCTTTGACTCGGTGGACCACAACAACTCTGGAAAATTCTTCAGAAGATGGGAATATCAGACCACCTTACCTGCCTCTTGAGAAATCTGTATTCAGGTCAGGAAACAACAGTTAGAGCTGGACGTGGAACAACACACTAGTTCCAAATAGGAAAAGGAGTACATCAAAGCTGTATTTTGTCACCCTGCTTATTTAACTTATATGCAGAGTACATCATGAGAAATGCTGGGCTGGAGGAAGCACAAGCTGAAATCAAGATTGCCAGGAGAAACATCAAAAACCTCAGATATGCAGATAACATCACCCTTATGGCAGAAAGTGAAAAAGAACTAAAGAGCCTCTTGAGGAAAGTGAAAGAGGAGAGTGAAAATTTGGCTTAAAGCTCAATATTCAGAAAACTAAGATCTTAACATCTGGTCTCATCACTTCATGGCAAATAGATGGGGAAACAGTGGAAACAGTGACAGACTTTATTTTGGGGGGCTCCAAAATCACTGCAGATGGTGACTGCAGCCATGAAATTAAAAGACGCTCGCTCCTCAGAAGAAAAGCTATTACCAACCTAGACAGCATATTAAAAAGCAGAGACATTACTTTACCAACAAAGGTCCATCTAGTCAAAGCTATGGTTTTTCCAGTAGTCATGTATGGATGTGAGTTGGACTATAAAGAAAGGTGAGTCTGAAGAACTGATGCTTTTAAACTGTGGTGTTGGAGAAGACTCTTGAGAGTCCCTTGGTCTGCAAGGAGATCCAACCAGTCCATCCTAAAGGAAATCAGTCCTGAATGTTCATTGGAAGGACTAATGCTGAATCTGGAACTCCAATACTTTGGCCACCTGATGGGAAGAACTGACTCATTTGAAAAGACCCTGATGCTGGGAAAGATTGAGGGCACGAGGAAAAGGGGACGACAGAGGATCAGATAGTTGGATGGCATCACCGACTCAATGGACATGAGTTTGAGTAAACTCCAGGAGTTGGTGATGGACAGGGAGGCCTGGCGTGCTGCAGTCCTTGGGAGTGCAAAGCATCAGACATGACTGAGTGACTGAACTGAACTGAACTGAACTAAGCTTCAGAGCAGGAATTCAAACCTAATAATCTGCCCTCAAAGTCCGTGCATACAAGCTAATTGTTTCCTGTCCGACTAGCCTACTAGACTTCTTGAATAGGAACAGTTCATCTAGGTAATCTTGCTGTTTGTATATCTTATACCACCTGGGATTCTGTTGTTTTCCATATGTATAAATGAACAAAGGAGAATTCTGAGGCTGTGGAGGAGTAATGATACTGAGTGCCAAACAAGAACTCTGGGCATCTGTAACCTATGACAAAAGATATCTATAATTCTTTGAGAGAAATTATTCTTTATCCTTGCAACTCCTCAGAAATTTCATCCACAGCAATTTAAGGTCTTTTATGCTCCAGTGATGGAGTCTTACTTCACTCTTAGCTAATTTCAATGTTGACAAATTATAGATATATTCTTTTATGTTTATGTTAATGACCATTGTAAGACATATTTCATATATTTATTCTAAGCATAGAACAACACTACTAGTGAAAAAAAAAGAATATATAGAGGTGGGAAATATACGTGGGAGTAGAGAACTGGCAAAGGTAATAATAAAATAGTAACAAAAAAATAAACTACCATTTTCAAACCCTTACCATGAGCTAGGCACTTGCATTAGTTATTAATAATGGTTCTATAATTTCAATGCATTATCTCACTTAACCCTCACAACAACCATGAGGTAGGAATATAATGACCCTGAAATTCTGGTATTCTCATTTTTTAACAGTGTCAGATGCCTTAAAAGAGTACATTCACAAAGTTTACAACCATTTTATTAAAGTAAAAGCTTAAAAATCATGGGACTACATTTTTATCAATTACCTTTTTTTTCATCAGTTTCACAAGTGTTATATAATAGACTGGCAAGCACTATTATTCCACATACGTTAATGCCATCATGAGTTCATTTGTGTTCAATATCTACTCCACACAAGCTCATTCACAAGTTAGTACACTGTTTACTAAAAAAATATAAACTTGCCAATTTCTTATGGTAGAACATAATGGCTGCTGTTGTTAGTTGCTAAGTTGTGTTTAAGTCACTCTTGTGACCCCATGAACTATTTCCTGCCAGGCTCCTCTGTCCATGGATCTCCCGAGCAATAACAGTGGAGTGGGTTGTCATTTCCTTCTCCAGGGGATTTTCCTGACCCAGGGATCGAATCCACATCTCCTCCATTGCAGGAGATTCTTCATCACTGAGCTACCAGGGAAGACTGTCATATCACATTACATTACATTACATTAACAATGGACATCAGTAATTGAGTCCCTGTTATGTGTTGGGCAAAATGTTAGGTACTTTACAATATGATCTCATTTAGTCTCCATCATTGTGGGAGTTTGGTTTTCTTACCTGCAATTTATAGGTGAGTAAAATGGCTCAGAATAACTTGTCCATGGTCTCACAGTTACTAAGCAGTGAGCTAGAATGGGAGCTCAAACCCATCTCAGGCTACCACAAAAATTAAGAGAATTTTGCAAAGTGGGAATTTGCAAAATTAACACACAAAATAAATAGCCTTTCTATACAGAAACAAACAAACAAACAAAACAAAAAATATTATAAAAAACTGTTTAGGATAGGAAGGATGTAAAAAATAAAGTGTTCATTGCTGAGTCATGTCTTGGCTCTTTGCAATCCCATGGATTGTAGCCTGCCAGGCTCCACTGTCCATGGAATTTTCCAGGCAAGAATACTGGAGTGGGTTGCCATTCCCTTCTCCAGGGGATTGAACCCAGGTCTCCTGCATTGCAGGAGATTCTTTACCATCTGAGTTACTAGGGAAGCCCCCCTACCCAAAAAAAAAAAAAAAAAAGGCACGCAATTAAATAAACAAATGAATAGAACACCGAACCTTAGTAGCAAACATTTAAAACCTTTATAAGGAAAATTGTATAACACTTTTGAAAGACACATAAGTTATTTAATAATTGGAGGGGGAAAGCAGGTTCTTAAACATGGAGATTCAACTTCATAGAGATATTAATTGTCCCTATGTTGATTCATGAACTTATCATAATTCCAATAGGGTTATTTTCCCCTTGAAGTCTGCTAGTTTATTATAAAGTTCATTTAGAAAAACAACTAAGCAAGAAAAGTCATAAAAACCCCGGACAAAAAGAGCAATGGTGGGGGTGAGGTGGGAGGTTAACACTTCATATATTAAAACATGTTCTAGATTTTTATAATTAAAAAAGCAATAATGGCATATGAATAGATAGCCCAACATAGAGTAGAAAACCTAAAGGTATGTATAGCAGCGTAGGAAAAAAAATTACAATAGAAAAAGCAAGCACTGGAAGAAAATATATATGAACTTCTTTACAAACTTCAAGTGGGGAAAATTTTTCCAAATGATGCCACAATGACATAAGACTTCAGAGTCAATTAAACAATATTAAAGGCAAATGCCTCTTTTAGCCAATAATCATCTCTGTCATGGATTCTACGAAAAGCTAAATCCAACACACCTCTGGGAAATCACAGAAATTGCAGAATTATTCATTAGAACTAACTCTAATACCCTCTTTCTTCACCACCATTTTTAAACTCCAGCTCAAAGACTGTAGGAATATAACCAAAACCTAAAAGAATCTAAGCCACAACTACAGAATTTGTTGGAATTAAACTATACTACTCCATAGCCCCATATAATCCAAGACTTCTTGCATTTCAGTATTATGCAAGTGTGCTAGGTTGCTTCAGTTGTATCTGACTCTGTGTCCTTCTGGACTGCAGCCCACCAGGCTCCTCTGTCCATGGGATTCTATAGGCAAGAATACTGGAGTGTGTTGTCATGTCCTTCTCCAGGGGATCTTACCAACCCAGGGATGGAACTGGCAACTCGTATCACTCTTGCATTGCAGGCAGATTCTTTACTGCTGAGTCACGGGGGAAGCCTCTTCAGTATTACACTTACTTTTAAAGGGATTCCAATTCTTGAATATCTTAATGCACTATTATAGTAAAAAATATGCAAGTGATTTCTATGTGCCCTGCAGCAAGGTAGATATTTAGATTTATCCTATAATTTAAAATAATAATGCAAATGTATACTAAAACTGTAAATGATATTTTTTTAAAAAAAAACTTGTTCTGGAGAAGGATCTGGCTGGATTCAAGCCTGTCAATTTTGTAGCTGCTGACTGCACAGCCTTTGAGTCCATGAAAAGACAGCATCTTTGCTTACTCTGAGATATTTTACTTCACCCTTGAAAGTTGCCAAACCTCTAAAATTTGTAAAAAAAAAAAAAAAATATATGTTTAGGAAGAAAAATCTAGATTGTTGTATATTTTCCCCAACATTTCAAGAGCATGATATGGATTCTTTGGACATTGAGCATACCATTATTTACTGATTGGAATGTATTTCAGACACAGTAATTACAGTGCTGATTAGTATCTCCAGAACATACAGATAACATCTACATTTATAAAAATTAGAACTATTTCCACAAGTAGCTTCGGAGAAAAAGCTTTTTAAAAAACAACATAAAAATGGTCCATTGGCAAAAGATATGATCAGAGCCTTGCTGTACACTAACATTGCCTTGCAAATGAAAACCTGCGCTGTTCCTTATGATCAGGGTTTTACCCATTTATTTGGTTAATCATTCAAATGGCTAAACAGACCTCTAATTTGAAAATAAAAACCAATTGATGCAATCACAAACAAGTTCTAAAATTGCGGTTTATAAAAATTGAAATCTTGTTCTAAGCCAAAACACACACGCAGTTACCTTTTCCTAATCAGAGCATTCATTTCTCCTCATTATGATCTCACAAGCACATTAAAACCTTATTAACATTAATTACTTCTGAGCGCCTATGCATGAGCAGTGGCAGTCGTGAGCGTGCGCGTGTCTGGATCATATCTACATTTATATACCTTGCTGCACTTTGCTTATAAAACATGTGAAAATATTTCTGCTAGCACCAATTAGCTAATTTCACACACACACACAGACAGTAAACTGCTGTCGCACTGCACAGCCTATCAGATACCGGCAAACATATGGACAAACGGACGGGAAAAAAGGCAGAAACACCTCTCGAATGTGAGAACTTAAACGACTTAGACTTGCTCCTTAACTCTTGCGGTGAAAACAAGTTGAGAGAACAAAATAACAAAAAATAAATCATTAACATTTTAAAAACCAAGCATTCTATTTTCTACGCAGATGGGTTCAATGATAAAAATGATAGTGACAAAGAAAAACTGGCAAGCAAAAAGCAGCAGACTCAGGACAGACAGAAAAAGACAAAGGCATAGAAATGAAAGTGTCCTTTTTTACACAGGTACACACACATGCACATATACACACTTGCTTTGTATAATCATATTCACATTATAACTTGAGAAAAACTATATATATAATTTTTACTCCGACTGTAAAGTAAGAATAATAGCACACCAGATGTCAAAATCAAACAGGTCTATCTTCACAAATAATAAAATTCCAAGTCGACCTAAATGATTTATATATTCTATTTATACCAAGAAAATTATATATAGGAGCCCCTCAGTTTTTAACAATAGAAACTCTACATAAATGTAGAAACTAGGTAGTTAAAGCCATAAAACCACATATAATCTGTATCTCTTTTCTTCACACTCTCAATATCCAATATATTTTACCATTCACACACACACTCCATCAACTTAGGTCCTTCTTTCCCTCATCATGTGTCTTTTAGTAGGAATATTCATAAAGAATAAACCACTGACCATTACATCTACATTTTTTTGTTTGATCCACGTATCTATCCTCTCTTCATGGCCTACAGTTTATGCTAAATCCAAAAACCTATGTAATACTGTTGTATCTTTATCCACACATTCTATCTTGAGTCTTCCTGCCATCTTTAATTTCTTTGTTGCCAGTGATCACTATCCCAATGCTATATCATTTTCCCATAGAAAATATTTCCAAATCCCTATGGAAGACACTAGGCAACGGCCAAAAAACCTCATGTGTCGTTCCGCAATGACTTTCTCAGTGGAAAAAAAAAAAAACCTCCTTTGGTCACGATACCTAGGTTTATAAAAAAAGGAAATAACTTAATTCTAAGAATATACTCATTAAATAATTTTAGAATATTTGACTAAGAATAAAACATAGTCAAATATATTTGAGACATTCAACAATCCAGTAAAATTAATGTTCAAGATGATTTAAGCAAATATAGCTCATTCTATATTTCCAATGTTCAACCTGTTGTTCAGCAGCCTAAAGCATGGCACTCAATTACACAC
Organism: Ovis canadensis; assembly: GCF_042477335.2. Taxonomy (NCBI): domain Eukaryota; kingdom Metazoa; phylum Chordata; class Mammalia; order Artiodactyla; family Bovidae; genus Ovis; species Ovis canadensis. The sequence continues at coordinate 183,048,041 of NC_091245.1, forward strand.
AGCAACGCAAGTGTGCACCCTATAGGTGTGCTATGTAACAAAAGTCTTAGTGCTTTTACTGTGTAGGATATAATGCACATTGGAGTAGAAATTATAGGAAGCAAGATTTTTTAATCTTCATGAGATATTGAAAATGTATGAGTGGTATCAATATGAAGTTTAAAAGAAAGCAAACAATATATTGAATTTTATTTTAATTCAGTGTTAAACAACATGCTCACAACTGAAAAAAAAATTAGCAGACATTCTCTGGGAAGTTGAAAACATGCTAATATAATATCATAAGCAAAAGGAGCGTTAACAGTATTTTTAAATAAACTAGAAGATAATAAAATAAGGCCAAATATAATAAAATGGTATCTAAAACTGAGAAAGAGTTATGTCAATTAATTGTCAACTTACCATAACAATTCAAAATAAAACTCATAGACTTTGTATAGGTCAGTAGCTTGTTATAGTACTGTTTATGGCTTGCAAGTATTCTGCTTTACCAGATTTATCAAACAAAATTAAAGGTGCCCTTTATAAGAAAGCCTATAGAACTGAGAAAATCTAGGTTTGAAAACCTGAAAAATCAGTCGTTGTCTGTCATAACACAATAGCATGCTATGCTTTAAAAAATATATTAGTTTTAATTAGTAAACACTTAAGTATTTGTTTATAGGTCATTAATAGCGTAACAGAATCTGGGAACCAAAAATTAAATTATTAGCACCCACTGCCAAATGGAGATTGATTTTATTATATTTTTAAACCTCCAAGTTTTATAGATCAGTGAAAAATTATGAGATTTATTCAAAACATCAACTGACATTGACATTTTAAAGAATATATTGTATTAAGATATATCCCTGATGATCAGAGAAGCTTGGAAAAGGAGGAAGCAGCAAAGAAATAATCTTGATTAAACTTAAAAAGAACCACAATATCCCATTTTCAGTCTGTTCCCTTGCAGCCAGTTTCCCAAAGATCCATTGATATATGTCCATGACAGAACAACTAGCAAAAAAGTGCAGAAATAGATTGAGACTTAGAACCCATCTTCCCTTTCAAAAATGCTACATCACAAACTGCAAAGGCTAGATGGTCAAATTTCAACATCAAAAGTACACTTGACATTTGAACCAGATCTAAGAATTATGGTCTTTGTTTTCCAATAAAAGCTGGTAAACTGAAGTTTACTTAACTCTTTCCTGTGTTTATGAGCTTCTCAAGGATTACTGAAATTAGAGACTACATATGAAAAAGATAGTTCACCATTTCCAAAAAAGATATTCATCCAGATTGCCCTCCAATCCGTGAAATCTGAGATGCCTAAAGAGTCTTCTTTGTGAAAGCCTTACAAATATATCCAAAGATGGTGAGTCCCATATGGCTCTGATAAATGAAACCCGTTATTGTGAATTTCAAGCTCTTCTTTAAAACAAAACACTATTGGGTGGATTTGGTGCTCATGAAATAAAGCACTAATTGCGTGGCCTAACAACACTCTGAATCCTCTCCCTAGCAGACATTTTAAGTTGTGCCAAATTGGTTTTGGGATGTGAACAAATATTCTGGAGCCAGACTCTCACATGCACGCACTACTCCCTGGAAGTAAGTTGGACACTCTTGGAAACTGCATTAACTCTTTCAGGCCACCAGGGAACCTAACTCTCTCAAAATGAAAGTTCTCTTTCAAGACGAAAATAAGTCACTCAGTTTCAAGTCAGACTCAAGTAAAAGGTAAAATAGAGAAAAACTGATTTGGGGTCAGTTCAGCCATAAAGTATCCATAGATATTAGATGGCCCCTATTCCCCAGTGGATGCTTACTCACATGTATCCAGAAAATCTTATTCTTTTCCTATGTGTGTGCATAATTTCCAAGACATTAATAAGAGTTCTGTGCATTCAGGAGAAGAGAATTCATTTTAATCTTAATATGCCACATTTGCCTCAGGCAGAGTGATAAGAAACTTTTGTTTCTTTGGTAACCACTTTCACCTTATTATAACAGAAAACTTCTTGAATTTTTGTTTCACCACATGAAATATAATTTCCACACTATAATTTTGTCTATGCTCTCCCTACCATGGTTCAAAATGATGCCTACAGACCTGACACTGCATATTTAAATGGTAATTAATCTAAGCCCATCTCCCTTTCACTCAAATTTAAGAATTAATAAAAACATTTTTAAAATAACTAAATATAAGAAAAAAATTATAAATATCAGTTTCTGTCTCTTTTTAATCTTAATTTCTTCAGAAGCAAAATAATTTCTTAGGAACAAGGGTTACTTTTTAGGGAATTTTAATTAGCATTTTATTTGCAGCATCTTGAAAATAACATTTTCCATTTACCTCACTGACAGATATCCTGGCTTTTATTTGTCCTCAAGACTACCCAAATTCTACTAACTATAATTCTATACTTTTAGGTCACTGTCATTCTGTGGCTGTCACTTTCCCCTTTCATCTAAAAGGCTTAGTAAAGATATAGATAAAAGGAAAATTACTTTTTGGGGTAAAAAATAATTAAATGCCTGTGGAGAGTTTTTTTTTAAAATCACTTCACTTCTAGTATAAGCTTTCTAAGATTTATTTTGTTAAAAACCATATTTAATTTCCTACCAATTGGTGTGAATTTAAGCATATTACCAGAAGTCTATGTTCTATTTCTAACAAAGCCTTATATTCTAACAATTAGCCTGTGTGTACTGCTGCCAATGATTCTATTGCTAAGACAAAAAAAAAAAAAAAAACCAACAACCTCATCAGACCCTAAGAGGAAATGAGCTGCTATTTGCAAGAAGATAGGACACATTTGGTGAATCAAATGTGTAGGTGCTTTGGACATCGGTTAATTCAAATTACTATTCTTAGAAACCAAGTCTGCAAATGTGTCAAGGTGAGAACATGTACCTGACTTTCACTGGAGTTTTTCAGTTCTGAATAATTCTTAAATGTTTCACAATAAAATCATAGAGAATCCATTATTGCATTAAGGCCTATTTGTACCATGGCTGATATAATGGCATTATTTCTATGCTCTGGGGCATACTTGTTTAGTTAGTTGCTGGTAACTAAGTAAAACTCATGTTCTAGTTGAGCTTGATACCTAGAATTATACTAATGGTATTAAGAGGTAAAGGGTAATACTCAATAGGCACCTCTACATCAAAATTGTCTTACCTATTTTTTAAAATAAATATTTATTATATCAGTAAGAAACTGACTGAATACATATTGAAAACTTCCAAACAGAGAGATTTTAGGGCCAAGCAGCAGTTTTCTCATGGAGTCCAAACAAAAGGGATATTGGGGCAGTTATAAACCCTTTATAGAAGACTGAAGTTTTGATTTAAAGCTCTACTGTGGTCCTCTTTTCCAACCTAAATCCATATAATGACATCAGTTTAGGAAAGACAGTATCAAAACTTGGCATATGTTCTTTTCAAAATCCTATGATTAACAGTAATTGCAAGATTAAAAAAAAAAAAAAAAAAAAAAAACAAGCTCTCTCCTTGCATGCACGCTAAGTCACTTCAGTCATATCCAATTCTTTGTAACCCTATGGGCTGTAGCCCTCCAGGATCCTCTGTCCTTGGGATCCTCCAGGCAAGAATACTGGAGTGGACTGCCATTTCCTTCATCAGGGGATCTTCCCAACCAGGGATCAAAGCCCGATCTCTTACATCTCCTTCACTGACAGGCAAGTTCTTTACCACTAGCACCACCGGAAAGCCTAGTCTTTCGTTAGTAATACACTTTTACTCCTCCCTCTTTCTATGCATGTATTTGCCGTAGGTTCTAGGTCTGTAGTTACCATGAAGCTTAAGTACTGAAGAATAAGCAAAGCTCAATGTTAGTAGAAGAAAGAAAATAACAAAGACTAGAACAAAAGTAAATGAACTAGAGACTAAAAAGACAATAGAAGAGTCAATGAAACAAAGAGGAGGTCCTTTGAAAAGATAAAATTGACAGATCTTTTAGCTACACTAAGAAAAGAAGAGAAAGGATTCAAATAAATAAAATCAGAAATTAAAGAGGAGATATTACAAATGTTATCATAAAAAATACAAAAGGTCATGAGAGGCTACTATGAACAATTATATGCCAACAAACTGGACAACCTAGAACAATGGATAAATTCGTAGAAACATACAACCTACCAAGATTAAATCATGATGGAATACAAAATCTGAACAGACTGATTATAGCTGAAGAGATTGAATTAGTAATCAAAAACCTCTCAACAAACAGAATTCCAGAACCAAATGGATTTACTAGCAATTTTTTTTCAAATTCAAAGTAGAATACCAATTTTTCTCAAACTCTTCAAAAGAACAGAAGAGGAAGAAACTCTTCCAAGCTCATTTCATGAGGCCAGCATTACCCTGACACCAAAATCAGACAATAAGATGCAAGAAAATTATAGGCTAATATCCTTGAGACCATAGATGCAAAAATCATCAGCAAAATAGTAGCAGAGTTCAACTATACATTAAAAAAGATCATACACAATGATCAAGTGGAATTTATTCCAGTGATTCAAGCATGATTCAATATCCACAAATCAGTCAATGTGAAACACATTTAAAAAAATGAAGAATAAAAATCATATGATAATCTCAATAGATGCAGAAAAAGCATTTAAAAATTTTAACATCCATTTATGACAAAAAAATTTTAACACAGCAGGTGTGGAAGAAACATTCCTCAGCATAATAATCATCATACATGGCAGACCAATAGCTAACATCATATCCAATGATGAAAAGCTGAAAACTTCCTTTAAGATCAGTAACAAAAGAAGAATGCCGACTCTCATCACTTTTATTCAACATAGTATTGCAAGTCCTACCCACAGGAATTAGGCGAAAAGGAAAAAACTGGAAAGGTAGAAAGAAAACTGTCATATTTGCAAATGATGTATCAGTGCATGCATACATTCTTAGTCATTTGTCATGTCTGACTCTTTGTGCCCTTATGAACTGTAGCCCACCAAGCTCCTCTGTCCATGGTATTCTCCAGGCAAGAATACTGGAGTGGGTTGCCATGCCCTCCTCCAGATCTTCCCAACCCAGGGATTGAACCCACATCTCCTACGGTTCCTGCATTGCAGGCAGATTCCTTACTTATGAGCCACTGAGGAAGCCTGATATTATATGTAGAAAACCCTAAAGAGTCCTACAAAAAAACTATTAGAACTGATAAATGAATTCAGTAAAGATGCAGGACACAAAATCAAAAAAAATGTTATGTGACCATATAGTAACAATAAACTATCAGAAAAAAATTAAGGAAACAATCTCATTTACAATTACTTTAAAACTAATAAAATAACTCAGAATGCATTTAACCAAAGAGGTAAAAGACCTACATACTGAAAACTACAAGACATAAATTAAATAAATTGAAGAAGACATAAATAAAAATATATCTCATGCTCATAAATTGGAAGAATTAATATTGTTAAAATATCTGTACTATCCAAAGTAAACACAGATTCAAAGGAACCCCTAGCAAAATACCAGTGGCACATTTCACAGAAATAGAACAAAAACTCATAAATTTTCATGGAACAATGAAATACCTTGAATAATCAAAAAAAATCCTGAGGAAGAAGAACAAAGCTGGAAGCATCATGCTCCCTGATTTCAAACTATATTACAAAGCTATAGTCATTAAAACTATAAGGTAATGGCATAAAAACAGACACACATACAATGGGGAAAGGACAGTCTCTTCAATAATGGTATTGGGAAAATTAGATAGTCATATACAAAAAAATGAAACTGAACTGCTGCTTTACACCAAACATAAAACTTAACTCAAAATGGATTAAAGACCTAATATGAGACCTGAAACTAAACTCCTAGGAGAAAACAAGATAACAAGGTTAGTTACTTGACAGAGATCTTAGACATAATTTTTAAAATCTGTACCAAAAGTAAAAGCAACAGAGGCAAATAAAAACAAAGTGGGACTACATCAAACTAAAAGGCTTCAGCACAAAGGAAACCATCAACAAAATGAATGGGAAAAAAATATTTGTAATCCATATATTCGATAAAGGGATAATATCCAAAACATATTTTCAAAAACTCATGCAACTCAATAGCAAAAAATAAAATAAAATCCAATTTTAAAAATGCACAGAAGATCTGAATAGACAGTTTCCCAAAGAAGACAGTTGGTCACTACCTATGCAATAAAACACTCTACATTATTTATCGTCAAGGAAATGCAAAATAAAACCACAATGAGATATTACCTCACTTGTTAGAATGGCTATTATCAAAAGAACTAGAAATAAGCATTGGCAAGGATATGGGAAAAAAGGGAAACCTTCTGCATGATGGAGCAGCCACTATGAAAAACAATAGGGAGATGTGCCAAAATTAAAAAACAGAACTAGAAATACCATATGATTCAGCAATTCCGCTTCTGGACTTTTTTCTGAAGAAAACAAAAACACTAATTCTAAAAACTTATGTACCTCCATGTTCACCGAAGCATTATTTACAGAACTCAAGATATGGCAACAAACTAAGTGTTCATCGTTGGATGAATGGATAAAGAAATCAATATCTATCTATGCATTGATCTATACAGACCTTTGCCAACAAAGGTCCATCTAGTCAAAGCTATGGTTTTTCCAGTAGTCGTGTATGGTTGTGAGAGTTGGACCATAAAGAAAGCTGAGCACAGAAGAATGAGGCTTTTGAACTGTGGTGTTGGAGAAGACTCTTGAGAGTCCCTTGGACTGCAAGGAGATCCAACCAGTCCATCCTAAAGGAATCAGTCCTGAATATTCATCGGAAGGACTGATGCTGAAGCTGAAGCTCCAATACTTTGGCCGCCTGATGTGAAGAACTGACTCATTGGAAAAGACTCTGATGCTGGGAAAGACTGAAGGCAGTAGCAGAAGGGGGTGACAGATGAGATGGTTGGATGGCATGACCGACTCCATGGACATGAGTTTGCGCAAGCTCCAGGAGTTGCTGATGGACTGAGAAGCCTGGCGGGCTGCAGTCCATTGCGTTGCAGAGTCAGACATGACTGAGCAACTGAACTGAACTGTTTCATCTATCTATCTGTCTATATGTTATTATTTAGCCATAAAAAAAGAATGAAATCTTGCCATTTGGATGAACCTTGAAGGTGTTATGCTAAGTGAAGTAAGTCAGATGTGGTTCAATCGCTGAGTCATGTCCAACTCTTGTGACCCCATAGACTGTAGCCCACCAGGCTCCTCTGTCCATTGGATTTTCCAGGCAAGACTAGTGGAGTGAGTTGCCATTTCCTTCTTCAGGGGATCTTCCTAACCCAGGGATGGAACCTGGGTCTCCTGCACTGCAGGCAGATTCTTTACCAACTGAGCTACCAGGGAATTCCCAGATAGAGAAAGAGAAATACATGTGGAATCTAAATATATACATTTTAAGCCTAAGCTCATAGACACAGAAAATACATTGGTGATTGCCAGAGGCAGTAAGTTAGGGATGGGTGAAATGGGTGAACTGGTTTTCTTGTTTGTTTACAGAAATTTAATTTTTAAAATAAATTGTCACCCTGCTTATTTAACTTATATGCAGAGTACATCATGAGAAACGCTGGACTGGAAGAAACACAAGCTGGAATCAAGATTGCCAGGAGAAATATCAATAACCTCAGATATGCAGATGACACCACCCTTATGGCAGAAAGTGAAGAGGAACTAAAAAGCCTCTTGATGAAAGAGGAGAGTGAAAAAGTTGGCTTAAAGCTCAACATTCAGAAAACAAAGATCATGGCATCCGGTCCCATCACTTCATGGCAAATAGATGGGGAAACAGTGGAAACAGTGTCAGACTTTATTTTTGGGGGCTCCAAAATCACTGCAGATGGTGACTACAGCCATGAAATTAAAAGACACTTACTCTTTGGAAGAAAAGTTATGACCAACCTAGATAGCATATTCAAAAGCAGAGACATTACTTTGCCAACTAAAGTCCGTCTAGTCAAGGGTATGGTTTTTCCTGTGGTCATATATGCATGTGAGAGTTGGACTGTGAAGAAGGCTGAGTACCGAAGAATTGATGCTTTTGAACTGTGGTGTTGGAGAAGACTCTTGAGAGTCCCTTGGACTGCAAGGAGATCCAACCAGTCCATTCTGAAGGAGATCAGCCCTGGGATTTCTTTGGAAGGAATGATGCTAAAGCTGAAGCTCCAGTACTTTGGCCACCTCATGTGAAGAGTTGACTCATTGGAAAAGACTCTGATGCTGGGAGGGATTGGGGGCAGGAGGAGAAGGGGACGACAGAGGATGAGATGGCTGGATGGCATCACAGACTCGATGGACATGAGTCTGAGTGAACTCCGTGAGATGGTGATAGACAGGGAGGCCTGGCGTGCTGTGATTCATGGGGTCACAAAGAGTCTGACATGACTGAGCGACTTTATGGAACTGAAGAAAATTTGAATAAATTATGAACATTATGTAATAATAATGTATCAATATCTGTTCATTAATTTTAACAAATGGACCATGTTAATGTAAGATGTTACTAATAGAGGAATTCATGTGTGAGAGAGAGTATTATGAGGAATCTTTACCACTGGCTCATTTCTTTTTTTGTAAATCTAAAAACAAGCAAAGAAATAATACCCTGTCATTTATTAGGTGTCCATCATATTTTGGGGGCTTCCCTGGTGGCTCAGATGGTAAAGAATCCACCTGCAATGCAGAAGACCTGGATTCAATCCCTGGGTTGGGAAGATCGCCAGGAGAAGGGCATGGCAACCCACTCCGGTATTCTTGCCTGGAGAATCCCCATGGACAGAGGAGCCTGGTGGGCTACAGTCCATGGGGTCACAAAGAGACTAAGCACAGCACAGCATCACATTTTTCACATTTAGAGATATGCCATGAACTCAGACCAAATTTATTCAAAGCCATTTTTCTTTCTGGTTCCATGTTCATTTCTTACATAACTCCAATAAAACAGCGGCAAGAGGCTTAACATGATGCACACTGTTCTTACAGTTCAGCTAGTTCTAAATGGCCTTAATAATCAAAACATATTTATTCAACTAGCTTCTAAGCCGGAAATTATAAGAAGAAATATTTTTTTAGATGTTAAGAAACAGTAGCCAAGAAAAAAGAAAAAAAATGAAAAGGAGGGGAAAAGGAAAAGCAGTGTTATTAGAAAGGCATCATGATCAACAGAGAAGCTGGACTGTCCAGTTGTCTTATTAAAACAAGTAACCTAGTTCCTAGGACTAATCTCAACAATGGAAACTACTATGTAACTTTAGGCAAGTTGTTTAATATCTATTGGTTTCTATTTCTTACTCTCTAAATCAGGGGTAAATTTCAGACACCAACTGCTTTCTTTATCCCTGCACTGGCTAGGATCTTTTAAAATGTATTCCCTGAGCCAAAACCTCACCCACATGCCATAGTTATTTTCCCTCCTTTTTCCCTGTCTCCTTTGACTCTGCAGAGAAATAAAATTAGCAGTCAAAGTTAAACAAGCCCAGTGGACAAGACAGTCTTTGGTTTAAGGAAATGGATGGAGTAAGTTGTGTTAAAGTGCTCATTTGGCCCCAAAGATTCATTGTTGGGATACTACCTCCCACAACTAGCTCCACTGGAATTTTTCTCAGGAAAATGGAGAACTGTTTTAAGATAGACATGCCCTTTAAGCTGGTCTCAAATCAAAATAAATTTAGGATATTCAAAAACACCCTACAAGATTTTCCCTGAGGAGCCTAAATAAATCACTGACCAAATTTTCCAATTTATGCTCTGCTGCTAAATGGGACTTTCTTTAGAAAAAAGTACATGTTTTAATTTCTATATCTGAAAAAGGAGTATAGGTGAAAGTCTTCATTTTATGTTTTCACCCTTCTCTTTTCATGGTAGCATTCATTTGTGCAACAGAATTTAAAGAATGCTGTTTGGGAAAGACCACCCATAGAGAAAAATGTTGAAATAAAACCTAATTTTCTAATAAACTTGAAAGTCTGCTAAAGACAGCACTATATCCCTTGCTTAGTGATTTTGTGAGTCTCTTTTAAAAATATATGTTTTCATACATAATTACAGAGGAATCAATAATATCCTCAAAATATATGCATACCAAATTTATAAATATTTTCATACTTATTTTCATACTTAAAAGATACGTTTTGGAGTTCCAAAATTGTTAACAACCCTATTGCATTTAAAATATTATTAAATCTATAAAAACTCACAAATATAACATTTTTAGTAATTCATATGTACACATAGGCTGTCATTTTATACCACGAGGCATTAAAACAAAATAATAAGGATATCAGGAATGCTCAGGAATCAGTTTTTGAATTTTATAAAGTACTGATGCATTGATTCTATTAAAGTTTTTATTTTATTTTAAATGCAAACCAGTTATTTTAAGACCAATAACATGTCTATGGAGGCCATGAAACTGTTGTGTTGATGGCAGGTCCTACAAGACAAGATTGAATTTTTCACTCAAATATTCTGTTCCAACAAAGAGTTTCAACTCTCAAATAAAAATATAAACAAAAGATAGTTCACGTCAACTGACTTCCCTATGGCTTTATGCATAGTTAACATCAAACTTTATAAGACTTTAAAAAAATATTATTAGACTGATTAAGTGCGGCAAAATGGTTTGTTCCCTGAAAAAAAAAAAAGAACTTAATTACCACAAAGTGTAATTAGCACTTAGTGGCTTGTACTTACAAACTGTGGGACAGTCTGATTCTGCAGATTACCTGTAAAATAGAGTTAGAATTGCAGGTACTGGGGGTTAAGAGCACTAGTTGTGATGTCAAAATCAGACTGAACCACAGGCCAACCCTGGTTCTGCCACTTGTGCATACACGTGTGCTAAATAGCTTCAGCTGTGTCAGACTTTTTGCGACCTTATGAATGGTAGCATCCCAGGCTCCTCTCTCTAACGGATTACTAGATTTGAAAACTTGGGTAAGTCACTTACCCATTCCAAACCTGACTTTCCTTATCTGTAAACTGGTTAAAAAAATACCTCATAGCAAAGACATGGGGGTTAAAAGTAATCCTGTAGAAAACATTTTTTAGTAGCTCAATAACCAGGCTTCAGCAATACGTGAACCGTGAACTTCCTGATGTTCAAGCTAGTTTTAGAAAAGGCAGAGGAACCAGAGATCAAATTGCCAACATCCGCTGGATCATGGAAAAAGCAAGAGAGTTCCAGAAAAACATCTACTTCTGCTTGATTGACTATGTCAAAGCCTTTGACTGTGTGGATCACAATAAACTGTGGAAAATTCTGAAAGAGATGGGAATACCAGACCACCTGACCTGCCTCTTGAGAAATCTGTATGCAGGTCAGGAAGCAACAGTTAGAACTGGACATGGAACAACAGACTGGTTCCAAATAGGAAAAGGAGTATGTCAAGCCTGTATATTGTCACCCTGCTAATTTAACTTATATGCAGAGTACATCATGAGAAACATTGGGCTGGAAGAAGCACAAGCTGGAATCAAGATTTCTGGGAGAAGTATCAATAACCTCAGATATGAAGATGACACCACCCTTATGGCAGAAAGCGAAGAGGAAATAAAAAGCCTCTTGATGAAAGTGAAAGAGGAGAGTGAAAAAATTGGCTTAAAGCTCACCATTCAGAAAACGAAGATCATGACATCTGGTCCCATCACTGCATGGGAAATAGATGGGGAAACAGTGGAAACAGTGTCAGACTCTATTTTTTGGGCTCCGAATTCACTGCAGATGGTGACTACAGCCATGAAATTAAAAGACACTTACTCCTTGGAAGAAAAGTTATGACCAACCTAGATAGCATATTCAAAAGCAGAGATATTACTTTGCCAACAAAGTTCCGTCTAGTCAAGGCTATAGTTTTTCCTGTGGTCATGTATGGATGTGAGAGTTGGACTGTGAAGAAGGCTGAGCACCGAAGAATTGATGCTTTTGAACTGTGGTGTTGGAGAAGACTCTTGAGAGTCCCTTGGACTGCAAGGAGATCCAACCAGTCCACTCTGAAGGAGATCAGCCCTGGGATTTCTTTGGAAGGAATGATGCTGAAGCTGAAGCTCCAGTACTTTGGGCACCTCATGCGAAGAGTTGACTCATTGGAAAAGACTCTGATGCTGGGAGGGATTGGGGGCAGGAGGAGAAGGGGACGACAGAGGATGAGATGGCTGGATAGCATCACTGACTTGATGGACGTGGGTCTGAGTGAACTCCGGGAGATGGTGATGGACAGGGAGGCCTGGCGTGCTGCTATTCATGGGGTCGCAAAGAGTCGGACACGACTGAGCGACTGAATAGAACTGAACAATTATTATTTATAGTTAAGCTCCTTACCACTCAGAAAACTTGAATTCTACCTACAGTTAAAAATTATTTCTCAATGGAAGAATAAGAAAAAAATTCAATTACTTTTCCATGGTATAAACAATACTTACACTGTATCAGGAAAGCCCTCTGTGGCCCTTAAAGCTAAACATCATAACTTAACATAATAGAAGCCTGCTGCTACTGCTGCTAAGTCGCTTCAGTCATGTCCGACTCTGTGAGACCCCACAGATGGCAGCCCACCAGGCTCCGTCGTCCCTGGGATTCTCCGGGCTAGAACACTGGAGTGGGTTGCCATTTCCTTCTCCAATGCATGAAAGTGAAAAGTGAAAGGGAAGTCGCTCAGTCGTGTCCGACTAGTAGTGACCCCATGGTCTGCAGCCCACCAGGCTCCTCCCTTCATGGGATTTTTCCAGGCAAGAGTACTGGAGTGGGGTGCCATTGCCTTCTCCGAATAGAAGCCTAGTAAAGATTTATTAGATTAGAGACAAAATACTACAATACTGTATAAAGAATACAGATGTTCTGAATCCTGGCACTGACACTTAATAGGTATGTGAACTTGGCAATTTATGAGCTTCAGGGTTGTTGCCTCTAACACAAAGCGAAAAACAAAGCATACAACAGAGTTGTGAAGATTAAGCAATTTATGTGAAAAGTGCTCAGGAACTTCTGTTTTCCTTAATTTTGGTGTCATGGGGCAAGAGTGGTAATTGCTGTTTTTCAAGACTAAACTTTTCTTACACAACAGTACCAACTTACCCTTCTATTTAAATTGAAATTATGTTTAGTGAAGGAATAATGTGAACGATGAGAATGAATTCAGGTGCAACAGTAAATATATTTTAACAATATACTCTAAACACAAGAGTGAATCTCAAAACTTCCAATATTATTAGAATCTACGATGCAGTTTTTGTAAAATACAGATGCCTGAGTATCAGTCTAAAGATTCTGATATAAGATATCTGGGAGTAGAACCTAGAAATCTGTGCATTTAACATCCCCTAGCTGATTATGATGTACGATAGCAAAAAGTAAAATGTTTTCTAACATGTGTGGACCAGCTGAAACCCATAACAGAATCCTAGGAGGGAGAGAGTTCAGAAACCTTAATTGTAACAAACACCCACAGTAATTCTTAAGCACACTAAATTTTAAGAACTACTGGACTAGAGTCCAATAATACAATACCGAAAAGGTCGATAAAATTTTTCCCTCATATTTGGTTATTTAAAATTTTTACTTTTTAAGAAACATCACTCTCAAAAATGAATTTACCAAAAGACATATTGTACAGCAGGGCTTCCTTGGTGGCTCAGGGGTAAAGAATCCTCCTGCCAGAATGGATACCTGTATACGTATGGCTGAGTCCTTTCACTGTTCACTTTAAACTGCTGCTGCTGCTGCTGCTGCTGCTAAGTCGCTTCAGTCGTGTCCGACTCTGTGCGACCCCACAGACAGCAGCCCACCAGGCTCCCCCGTCCCTGGGATTCTCCAGGCAAGAACACTGGAGTGGGTTGCCATTTCCTTCTCCAATGCATGAAAGTGAAAAGTGAAAGGGAAGTCGCTCAGTCGTGTCTGACTAGTAGTGACCCCATGGACTGCAGCCTATCAGGCTCCTCTGTCCATGTGATTTTCCAGGCAAGAGTACTGGAGTGGGGTGCCATTGCCTTCTCCGTCACTTGAAACTACCACATTATTAATCAGCTATACCCCAATACAAAATGGCTTTGGTGTTTAAAAAAAAAAAAAAAAAAAAGAATCCTCCTGCCAGTTGCCAATGCAGGAAAACATGGGTTTGAATCCTGGGTTGGAAAGATACCCTGGAGAAGGAAATGGCAACATACTCCAGTACTCTTGCCTGGGAAATCCTGTGGATAGAGCAGCCTCATGGGCTACAGTCCATGTGGTTACAAAAGAGTCCAACACACTAAACAACAACAGTATTGTACAGAGCAGAGAAATATAATTATTGTATTGTAATAACATTAAATGGAGTATAATCGATGAAAATACTGAATCACTATGTTTTATACCTGAAACTAAACTAGTATCTAAAATCAACTATACTTCAATAAAAAAATGAACTTATAAATGATATAAAACATAAAACACTTATCTAAACATCTTTAAAAAACACTAATTTTAGGCTCATCAACATTGTCATTATTGCTGTTGTCATTATTATTACAGGTTTTTAAATAAAAACTTAGAAAATTGGCTAAACATATCTAGTCATCGCCAGAGAGCCCATACCACTGAGAAGCACTCCAACTAAGAAATGCCTGGAATTCCAGTGTTTTGTAAATTTGTGTGTTTTGCTTTGATTTAGGTCTATAATTATCCATTCTTTCTTTAAATTGTTCTTAAATTGGTATAAAAATGTTCTTAAATTGGTATAGTGCTTTACTATTTATAAAGAAATTCCATATACATTGTCATTTAATCTTCACAGTTACCCTGTGGGGTAGATAAGAAGGGTAACATTTATTATCACCTTTCTGCAAATAAGAAAACCAAGCTTAAGAAGCCTAAGCAACTCGCCAAAGTCATAGTTTGTTGTTTCAGGTAATACAAAGACTAAAAACTCCATATATAAATTTCATGTAAAAAATCTGAAACTTAAAACTACACACTCATTTAATATAACACTCAAGGGTTATATAAAAATTTTGAACATCACACAAGTTTAAATTGCAAGTAGTCCATAGTTATATACCAAATCATAGGTTCATCTTGTTATTTATTATAATTTATTTTACATATAAAGTTTAGAAGAAAGGCTAATTAGCCAAAATCAATTAGCCAACCCCCTTACCCCCAAATTCTTCCTTGATTCTTGCTCTTTCTCATCCCACATCCAATATATCCTAAATGTTGTACCTTCTAATTGTCTCTTTCCTGTGTCCCTTCCCACCTTGCCTTTCAGTTACAGCCCTAGTCTCATTTCTTTTGACTTGGACTAGCTTTCATTAGTTTTCTAGTCTCCCCACCTCTGCCTGATACCTTCTAGTACTATTCCTCAGCCATCAAAACAGTCTCTATAAAATGAAAACCTGATCATGACACTTTTCTTTTCACACAGCTGTTGCAATAAAATCTAGCAAAAATATAGACAAAAAACTTAAGTATCTTAAAATCAACTAGTCTAGCCTGCCCATTTAATGAATGGGAAACAAATCTAGAAAAGTTAAGTATCTTACCTAAAGTAATATAGCAAATTTACTGGAAAGATAGAACTAGAGATTAACTATCTTTACCCCAAAGTCAACTACAATATACATTCATGGAAAGGCAATACATTGTTTTCAAAATCAAAAACAATCATTTTTAATGAGAGAAAGTATTGATAAATTTATAAAGAGATGTTTGGAGAGTGGGTGGTACCTGATGACATTTTTCCAAAGAGAAAAATCTCCAGAATTAGTTAAAATTCAAAAAACAAAAAATAAAAATAAAACAAATAAGTTATAAACAAGCTAGACATAATCATTTATTCAGATCTCAAACATTTGAGTGCTTCTGGGCTGAATTCCATAGAAAGTTCTAGAGGCAGAAGTATGAATAAGACCCAAACACTATCCTGGAGGAAATCATGGTTCAGTTGAAAGATATGCTTACAAACAATGGCAGTACAATGCAAAAAGCGGTATTACCAAGCTATGCCTATAAAAGTTGCTGTGAGAATGTGCTGGATCAAGAATGACCTCACAGTCTAAAACAACAGGGCCGAGGCCTTACAAGTGTTAAGAATTAGGTGAGTATCTCTGACAATGCCTGCCTTCTTCATCCCCAATTCTAAACATTCCTGTTTGTGCCTGGAATTTTAAAGTATTTTTAATGTACAATGGAATGAGAGAATGGGCAAAGTGAACACATCCTAACTTCTCTCTGCATGTAAGAATTGCCAAATACACTAAAACATAGATTTTCAGGCGGCTACTGCAAAATCAGAGGTTGAAACAATTTGCCCAATTTTTTCAAATTCCTGTTCTTTCCTTTTCACTGTGCCATGCATCAGTTACTCTCACAGCAATAGGGACACAAGGTGGCACTGTCGTGCTGACATTCATTTCAGGACCCTTTCAAAATGGACAAACTGGAAAAAGGTAGGAGGCCCTATTGCGACAACTAAAACCTGAGTCCTAATCTGGCCTTCTCCTAGGTCCACCAACATTAACAGTGGTCAAAGAAGGAGCAAATCATTTCGCATTTCATGACTACCACATCATGCCTGTATATAAGAGAATATATTCTCTGATGGTTTCTGCAAAATGTTATGGGTATGTTCACAGATTCGTTCAAATGCATGTAGTGCAGCTTTGCTAACAGAAAGTTGGAAGTGAGCTGTTTACCACCGGCAAGGCCATGGACGTGGATCACCTCTCCACCTAGTGGCCACTGAAGAGGAATGGAGCCATAGTAACCATACTGTGCTTCATTCAGTTAAAAGTAGCTTTTTTATCCAACCATGCATAGGCAATCATGTCACTTTGAAAAACGACAACTTTTGGTATACTGCATTCACTGAATTATTAATTAGCCCTAATAATATATTGTGATATCTACTTAAGCTGAGGACAACAACAGCCAAAAAATTAAAGTGTGTGTGTGGTCTCTTAGATCACCTAAATTGCCTTTATTCTTCCATTATTGCCAACCTAAACTTCTCTCCATACATTTGTGATTTATAGGTAGAAAATTCAAGCAGAATTACATATATATATATATATAATTTATAATAAATGCACAGTTTTTAAGGTTAAAGAAAACCTAATAAGGAAATTTATCCTTCATTTTACAGGCAAAGAAACTGAGGAACAGAGAGATTATGATTTACTCAAAGTCATATAATCAGTTAGGACTAGAAACCAGGTCTGCAATTCAACCACTTTAAATCCTTTTTGACATTAGTTGATGCCTCGGTTCTCTAAGACACTGTCTTTTGTTTGTTTGTTTGGTTGGTTGGTTGGTTGGTTTGGTTTGGTTTGTTTACCACACCATAGGGTTTCTCTTAACATACTAGGAAAAAAATCAGTTCCTAAAACTTTCACTCATGTATTTTCATGCTAAGCTGATAGTATTTTAAAGAAGTCCTAGCACATCTTTATATTTATGGGTATATTCTGAGCCCATCAAAAGAGCATGCTTTTTTTTAAACTAAGGAATTATTCACATTTATTTAACATTTAAAAACTGAAGAACCAAGTGGACAGGGAATAGAATGTGCTGCTCAAAACCACTATACAAAAATGGCTTCAGAAAGCTACTCTAAAAAGAAATCTAAATCCATTCAGACTGACATGAAGTTTAGAGTTGTTTTTGTTTCGTTTCATATAAAAAGCATTTAACTTTATTTTAAGAGAAGAAACACACACACACGCATGCACAGAAACTTATTCAATCACTTTACCCATTTTAATTAAACTCATGATGCTCTTCTGTGGCATGCCTTGGGAATGCTTTGTTGGGAAGCTTCTTACAAAAAAAAAAAAAAAAAACGAAATCAGTTTACCGACTAGGAAAGTGTGCTCATAATCCCCAACCCAAGGCTTAAAAGGAAAACGGTATGAAGAAAATCTGGCAGTGAATGTATTAGAAATGTGATTCCTTACGACTTTCTCTCCTGTGATCTTCTCTTGGTGGTACCATTGGACTCTTTCTTGGAGGAGAAGGAGAATTTAGGTAAATCTGTTTTTAAAAACAGGCATAGGGAGAAGAAAATGCTGTGTCCAACAGGTCAGGTGGCTTTTATAGAGTGTTGGGGAGAAAGTCTTTTTCTTTCATTGCACTTATACATTTAGTAGCTTCAAAAGGCCCCTTTCCCTTCACCCTCAGCTTTACTTATACATATTCTTATCTTCATTTGCTTCTTAATCATCTCTATTCTTCTCTCCTCTAGAGAGGAGGTGAAGGGATAAAGCTTTTTGTTGACTTGAACAACTAGGAAAAGTAAGAATGATTTCAGCTCTCTTTGCCCAATATAAAGCTGGGGTGACAAGTGAAAACAACCCAGAAGATGCAGATGTTACTAAATATGTGCAGACCCAAAGTACGTTTATTGGGTCAAAAAGAATTTGTGTGTCCAGTATTCAAAAACAGTAAAAAAAAAAATACAACAAACCAACCGTATAAAGCCATCCCTGAGATTATCTATATTGGCCTGAAAGTGAAAGTGAAGTTGTTCAGTTGTGTCTGACTCTTTGTGACCCCATGAACTGTAGCCCACCAAGCTCCTCTTTCCATGGGATTCTCCAGGCAAGAATATTGGAGTGGGTTGCCGTTTCCTTCTCCAGGGGATCTTCCTGATCCAGGGACTGAACCCAGGTCTCCCACATTGCAGGCAGACGCTTTAACTTCTGAGCCACCAGGGAAGCCCCTATATTTGTTTGCCTAGTTCCTATTTAAACAATAAAAGAGAGGCCCATATTCTCATTATTTAAATGTCTTGGTGTCTAAATAAGGGGATTTTGTTTATATTAATAATCATATAGTGTTCATATACATGCATACTATCTCCCAGAAAAATTACATCACCTAAGAGATTCATAGTTTTCTGCTAGTAATTGTTTTTGTTTTTGTTTCTACTTCAGTTTTTTTTTACTTAGTTTTAATTTGGTACCTAAGCAAACTGACAACATTCCTTTAACTTTTTCCCACTTGCATTTCATTTATGGAAAGAAGCTCATACTATAAAAGAAATTTGTCAACAACAAATCATAATTTGATTACAATAGCAATTCAGAGAACATCTCGGAAAGAAAAGGAAAAAACAGCAAATATTCAGGTTCATTTAATAAAAAATTATAGCCTTCTAAACATTAGAGAGAACTAAAATTTAAATAATTTAAATTCAAATGTGGTTTTTAAAAAAGTTTAGATGGAAAATTTCTAAAGCATGAAATAACACTATTATATATTAAGATGAATAATTATTACCATTTTTATTTTCAATGTATTGGACATCTTTTTAATCTCCAAAAACCCCAAACTCTATTAAACAATTTTATATTTTTTTGAATGCAAATTCTTACATTAGTTATTTATTATGTAAAGCTTTCAAATAAATTCTTAACATTTTTAAATGCATAATATGTAACAGGTATGTTGAACTCATCATATCTCATGACAGAATTACACAGTGGCAAAATTACTTGTAGTATCAAGAAAATAAACACAAAGTACAATAATTACCACCCTTCCCATCAAAGTTTCAAAGATAACACTTCATATTCAGAAATTAGTAATAATACCTTTAGTTTCCATCTGGTAAGTAGATGGATCAATGAATTTAGCCCTTGCTCCTTTCTCAGCATACTCACTTGGAAGTCAGTAGCTAACTTTCCCTAAGTTAAAGCAATTATATAAGGGGTACATTGATTAACTGAACTACAGAATACCCTAAACTGAAGGTTCAACTGAGTGTCAAAAGATTCCAGAGAGGCAAGTTCCATGTCCTCAAGCTGATTATTTTCAAGCAAACTGTAGAATCACCAAAAAAGCTTGATCCTAGAGAAGAGGTTATGAAGCCAAAGTCAAGCATAATTTTTCCACAGTTTAGTGTGGAAATAGCACGCCACTTATTCATTATTACAGCTGAACAGCTAGAGTGGCAGAAAAGCCCTTTTTTCTTATAGGCCCTTGAATGTTGTTTCTAACATCTGCTGTAGTGGTTACACATACATGATAGTAATAATAGATGGCATTATTTCTTCCCACAGCCTACATTGAAATTAGAAGTAATAGAGCTCAAAGAATCTATTTTGATACATTAAACATAACTGACATTAATGTTACTTGATAATTAAATATATAATATCTATGTTACAGGAAAATACATGAATTTAGACTTTCTCTAGGAATTCTAGGATACAGATATTGCCCTTGGGTTTTCGGTAAAGAATTGAAAGGATTTTGCTAGTTATTTGCCATTGGTTATAATCCCTGAGGATTCTGCAAAATGCTAGAAATTACATAAGCGATGGAAATGCATGAAAGACTGGTTTACAAGAAAACTGCAAAATTCACCAAGTTTTTGCCAAATAAACTAGGAATTGCATATGTAATCTGAAAGTCTGGAGCAAAGAATCAAATGGCCAATGCTGACTCTAGAAACATTATAAATAATACCCAGTGTTGCATAAGCTAACCAAAATG
This sequence comes from Ovis canadensis, assembly GCF_042477335.2. Classification (NCBI taxonomy): domain Eukaryota; kingdom Metazoa; phylum Chordata; class Mammalia; order Artiodactyla; family Bovidae; genus Ovis; species Ovis canadensis. Next base: position 183,068,543 of record NC_091245.1, read on the forward strand.
GCTTATACAACATGAAAAAAAAATCATACAAAAGGGTTGATTTCTAATTGAATAATAACTCTTAGATGTACAAACTTGCACAACTGCTAGTGTTTATTGCCCTTGATGTGGGGTGAACTATTACTATGTAAGCAGTATATGATTTCTATATGCTTGTGATAGTTACATGGCCATATAAATGAAAATATTTAAGTTTTCTTTTCAGTGCTACACAACTTTTCATGCTAATTACATTCTCACTGGCTAAGGACCTTAAGGTGAAGTACTAGCTTATTCCTTTGTAGAAGTTTAATAAAGTACATTTTCCACTGAAAAATGTAGTTTGCTAAAATGTTTCTAAAGTGGCCTCCAAGACAAGTCAGCTCTAATATCTATTATCAAGTTTTAGACTTAAAAGAGGCCACCCTTGGGACTGAAGAAGGCTGGAACTAGTGGCATTCAAAGAATGTCAACATCAGTGCTTCCTTTGCCAGAAAGGATCACTAGTTAGCAGTATCAGCCAGATGCTGCCTCTACACACCTTGCCAGACCCTGGGGCAATGCATTTGCTCAGGGTCTGAACTTGGCTCCTCTGTGGCAGCAGGACTAGCCGCTACTCAAGCTTGGGTAAGTTCATGAACACAGCCACTGATAATTTCTATATTTATAGAAAGCCAGAACATGTGTAGATAATCACACAATTGGATATTTATGAAGTGCCAGATTTTATGAATACGGGAATTTGTTTATTAGCACAAGGACTAATCATTAAAATTCAAAAATAGATAAATAAACAGGAATACCATTTATTTGTTCACATTTCAGGGGAAAATATGCAGCTGCTATTTCTTTGATGAATGTAGGCTTCTGGAGAAAAAAATGTGAGGAAGAAAAGTATCCAAAAGTCTTGAAATCTTAATGAGTACAATCCAAGAAATCACTATATAGTCTTTATATTAAAAATGACCATAGTGATTCTCCCCTTAAGTTAGAAAAAAGTTTAAACTAACATGTGCTTAGCATTTGAGTTACGTTGCCTTGCATTCCACTATTTTGGTCCTTTTCAAGGAGTCAAAACTGATTTTCATCAGATAGGAGTTAAAAAGCACATAACACGTCACTCAATACCAAATTGTTTTAGCTACAGGGCATGGCAAAGCATGAAATAACTGCTTTAGAACACTTCCTCATGCGGGTGTGTTAGATAACTGTCTGCTCCAACATTAAAACGAAACATACTGTGACCTGACCAAGACTTCGGGCTTTCAACAGGCAGATTTCATGTGCTGATAGGAAAAGCCCACCATAACCAGTAAGGCTGGTTAATAAATTCTTCTGGCACTCTATAGCCCTCCTGTGATGCAAGCCTTTCAGCTTTCCAAATCCCTATATAGCAGAATACACTGGTTTTAAGTTTACTTATGCACCTTTTATAATGTCCTGCCGTATTTAGATTGTGACAGTCCCTCCAAGAAAAGGCTGTGATTATTTTTCATGCTAAAAATATTTTAGATCTACTGAAGGCTCAGAATTATAATGCAAAAGAAAATATATACACATTCTAAAACTCAAACCAACCATAAAAATGACTAAATGTTTACTGTTACTCTTTCTAGAAGGTTAAAGGAAATTTTCATCTTCTCTTAAAAACCTATTTTTTTTGGTTTGCTTCTAATTAACCTAAATATGCTTAACACAAAATTTTAAGATGTCATATCCTCAAAGAATCTGTTTCCTTTATCCACACATGTATGAGAACATAAATATATATGCATGTGCACACAGGTATCTGTTCATATACATGTGTACAGAAAAAGAGAATTATTAGTCAAGAGATATAGTAAAGATTTATTTTTAAAAGATTTGAATTTTAGGTAGTTCTCATAATATTAATATAGAAAATGACAGGTGCATCAGACATGCACACTTTGACACTAGTTTTTAAACAAATGTTTAGGTCAAAAGTCTCAAATGGAAAAAAAAATCACATTTGAAACACCATATATTGCATACCATATGAACATACACTTTCAGTAGGTTCCCTCAAAGTTCCCCTTTAGACCTTCAGGGTTAAAAAAAATCCCTGACAGGACTTGACTGAGTGTCTTTAGCATCTGTACTACTCTTGGTCAAAGCTGGCCTTCCAGCTTAAAAGACACTTTTTATAATACAAGCAAATTAAAAGTCTCTGAACAAATTTTTTAAAAGAAAGGGGAAAAAACCTTTTAGTATCAAAAGTTCACCATCTTCTTAGAATAATGGATTTTTAATAAACATTTTACTAGGTTTGAACATCGAGAATGTGTTTGGGAATCTGCTCCAGCATCCCAGGTGGGTTAAGAATATTGCTTTATGGACTTCTTTGTGTAGTCAGAGAGGCCCAATGGAATTAAAAAAAAAAAAAAGTGTCACTTCTATTAAATAAATAATTTATTATGAAAAAGGTGATTATTACTATCAAAGATCTCTATAGATTAGCATCCATTTTCTATCACTGCTATGTGTATGCTGAAAATATTTGTGTATCTTACCACCTGACTTAATTTTTGTCAAAGGAGTAACAGTTTTACTTTCAGACAAACCCAAATAAAATTCCACTAAGGAGACCATTTCAAATGGACCTATTTAACTACTTCTTTCAATCAAAGAACACTGTTCTGGGAAAACTCTTCAACAATGTCAGCTAGTTGTGAAGGCAACTTTTCCCACCATAAAAAAGAAAAATAAATAATAAAGGAAAAAGAAAGCACCTCAAAACTATGCTTGAACTAACAAATATATTATTTATAGTTCCCGAAATGTTAAATGAATACTTACAGTTGTTGCACAAGATGGCCTGATACACTTCATAGCTTCCACTTTGTGAAAAGATGGCCAGCCCCCGACTCCTCCCTCCCCAAGCATAATAAACAGTAACATACTAAAAGGAAACTGTCCCAAGATAAAAACTTGTTAAGAAAGTTTGCATTCTTACTAACCACAGTGATAGCCCTATAAATGTAAAAGTTCATCTGCAAAATAAAAGTTACAAAACAGAATAACTTATTCCTTTCAAAATACATCCCCAGATGTAATATAGAGGAGTATGTAATAATAAAAATAATTACTAGATTTTTACCCACCCTTAGTGACAACCTTTCACCTTATGGCCAATGCCATCAAATAAATATACTGGCAAAAGGTATTTAAACTGCTTCAAGGATTTAAACTGTAAATATGGACTTTAAACTTCAATGTAAAACAAAGAACAAGAGTCTCACTTTAGTAATACCCACGCTGTCACTGCAGCTAAAACTCATTGGCACATAACTAACAAAACCCAGTTTGCAATAAATAAGGACACCATGATATATAGACAGACAGATGGAATTGCATAAACAGACCAGAAAAGCAAAGAGACTGACAAACATACGGAGGGGTCTGTTTTAAAAGAGTGAAAGATACTGATTTATTTGGAACTTTAGTGACAAAAATAGGTTTGTAATTATTTTTAAAGTAATTAAACTAAATCACAAGGGCACACCCTTAATAAGTAGGAAGAAAATTAGTAGAGGAGAGGCCTCCTAGAGATATTCCAAATTTTAAGCTAGCAATAGCTCTGTCAAACTTAAATCTGGAAATTAAAATTCAAGGGAGAAAGAATAAAAGCATGGGGGCTAAAGGAGATGATAGGTAGAGGGGGGATTGAGGGAGCAGGATTTTTTTTTTTTTTGAAAGTTGTCTGCCCTACCTTCTTCCCCAGCGCTGAGTTTCTCTTCTCATAATCGGTGTCTCCCTGGAAGTACAGTGTGAGTGGTAATGACTGCCTGCCTCCCTAATGAGTCCATTTTCCTGCTCTTGATGTTGTGTATATACACACACTGCAACCTACCTTACAAACCACAGAGACGGGAAGAGAGAGAGAGAGCAAGAGAGAGGGAGGGAGGGGGGGCAGAGAGGGAGAGAGAGACAGAGACAGAGCAAGCGAGTGAGAGAGAGAGAAGAAGGGAGAGAGAGAGAAAGAAAAACAGAAAGAAACAGAGAGAGAAAGGCACAGACAAAGCCCTCCTACCAGACAGCAGACAGCCTTCCTTCCCCTATCCAGCAAAATGCAACTCGTCTAATGCAGCAACAGGTTCAGTATTGCCAGACTAACAGAGTGAAAAAGGTATATTCTCTATAGCATTACTGCTGCAAATAAACAGTTTAAGAGCAGCTGGCTCCACCTTCTTTATTTATGCTCCATTATGAGGAATGCATTGTTTCAGTTCTGGCATACAGTACATGTAATTATCATAAATACATTTTTTGCATATTAGCAGGAAATAGTGAAATAGATAGCCTATTTGTGCAATCTTATAAATTTATTTTTTTTAATGTGGAAAGAGTGTCAACAAATCTGCTCTGACAAAAGCCTAGTAATGATTTTAAAGTCAAAGCAGTCTTAAAGGAGGCTCTGAAAGAAACAGACTCCATACAATAGGAAAACTGATCTCAGACAAAACTGATAACTGCAAAGAAGAAATCATTCCTCAGTAAATAAATCAAGACCATAAGCAAAATCACAGACAGAAAAAGAATTCAGTTGAATTAAGTAACTAATAGATTGGTACTCTAGAAGAAGGCAGATCGGTTTCTTATTTGAAGCATCTATCTGTACAAACATCACAGTGCCATGTACTTTGTGTGAACAGGTGCAATGCATATAGTACATAGTGTTACAACAACAGAAATAAATCCCACAAGAAGCTTCCATCACTAGCAGGACAAGATTACATAGAATATGGATTTGAAACCACAGCAGAAACCCCTTGTTCTTTTATTAGGAGGAAAAAATAAAAATAATCAATGCTTCTAAATAAAGCTTCCTTAAAAGGAAAAAAAAATGTTTTTCTTTGTCTGATGCCTCTAATCATTTTTTTTTCGCTACATGTTGCTTGAACCAAAATAATGCTGATACTGCACTCCTTACCCCATCACGTGTTTCCCCACCCCTTCCCCCGCCTCCCAGGTGCCTTTTCTCCCATAAGTGATACATTTGCAGCCATGGAATTACAAAGATCAGAAAACAGAACTAGTTTCAAGCCCTTCTCCTTGTCTCCCAGTTTTTTAAACTAGACTCTGCCTGTGTACCTAGATAGCCACCTTTCCTAAAATATTTCTGTACAGTTTGGCTGTGTGTCACTTAGCGAGAACTTAGGAACAGTACAATAGAGGCTAAATATTCTAAAGAAAATTTATATAAAAATGAAAAATATAACTGATTCTGACCTATTCAAACTCTGCATTTAGGCACCAATAATTAAGTATATTAACTGTAAAATCATCTTTTTTATTTGGTTTATCTCTCAAAGCAGGCTGTGTTCCTTTGCATAAACAAAACTACTTCACTGTATAAGCATCAATTCCTTTGTTTAAAAGTACCTTTTCAAACCCAAGGAGAATAAGAAGACAGTATTTGATTCCTACCAACAGTAACCAAAAGGAATGTAAAGGACCATGAAGTCTATTCACCTTTTCTAAAGAACAACCAGTTAGTTGAATTAAAAAAGAAAAACAAATATTTTCGCTTAGTGAAAAATGCACAACATCTCAATAGTTTCTCCATATCTGCATACCTTACTAGATTCCAAGCACAATAAGTGACATGTTCTTAGTACTTTCTAGAGTTCAAGATACACTTTCCCTGCTGGAACTGGTGACCCATGTATTAAATTAACCATTGCACCACATGAAACAATAATCCTAATTGACAACCAGGCTCTGAAGTTATAAAGTTATTAAGTTAAATTGTTTCATATGTTGATATGCCATGGGGCAATTTCATCCTGTAGAAAGATTCTAAGGGGGAAGTTAAGAACTAGTTTTGGTCCCAGTGTTATTATGAATACTTTGTGTAACCTCAGCAAGCCATGTAGCCATTCTCAGTTTCACATAAAAAATTAAATTAAATTTAAAAGGAAGGAATTGACCAGGTTAACATAATAATGATAATGATGATAGCTAATGCTTAAGTCCTTATGTGCCAGGCACTCCTATAAGTACTTTGCATTTATTAACTCACTAAATCCTAATAATGACCCTATGAGGTAAGCATTATTTTCAGTTTTATTTTCCAGATGAAGAAACAGAGAGGTTAAGTGATTTGCTCAAGATCACACAGCAAAACAATAATGAGACCTGAATCCAGCCTGTCTGGTTTAGAGATAATGTGTTTAATTTCTATACCATATTATCTCCCAATATCTAATGCTAACTCAAACCTCATTTACCCAGAAGATTCTGTGGTTATGAGTCAAATCCAGCATATCTTGATGCTTCCTCTTACCTTGCTTACCAATATAGCATGGTGCAAATTTTTCTTCTAATTTACACCCATAACTCTCAGTACATTTTGTTTAAGTGTCTAGTAATTCCAATCCCAAAGAAAGGCAACGCCAAAGAGTGCTCAAACTACCACACAACTGCACTCATCTCACACGCTAGTAAAGTAATGCTCAAAATTCTCCAAGCCAGGCTTCAGCAATACATGAACCGTGAACTTCCAGATGTTCAAGCTGGTTTTAGAAAAGACAGAGGAACCAGAGATCAAATTGCCAACATCCGCTGGATCATGGAAAAAGCAAGAGAGTTCCAGATTTCTGCTTTATTGACTATGCCAAAGCCTTTGACTGTGTAGATCACAATAAACTGTGGAAAATTCTGAAAGAGATGGGAATACCAGACCACCTGACCTGCCTCTTGAGAAACCTGCATGCAGGTCAGGAAGCAACACTTAGAACTGGACATGGAACAACAGACTGGTTCCAAACAGGAAAAGGAGTACGTCAAGGCTGTATATTGTCGCCCTGCTTATTTAACTTATATGCAGAGTACATCATGAGAAACGCTGGGCTGGAAGAAGCACAAGCTGGAATCAAGATTGCCGGGAGAAATATCAATAACCTCAGATATGCAGATGATATCAACCTTATGGCAGAAAATGAAGAGGAACTAAAGAGCCTCCTGATGAAAGTGAAAGAGGAGAGTGAAAAAGTTGGCTTAAAGCTCAACATTCAGAAAATTAAGATCATGGCATCCGGTACCATCACTTCATGGGAAATAGATGGGGAAAACAGTGCAAACAGTGGCTGACTTTATTTTCCTGGGCTCCAAAATCACTGCGGATGGTGACTGCAGCCATGAAATTAAGACGCTTACTCCTTGGAAGGAAAGTTATGACCAACCTAGACAGCATATTAAAAAGCAGAGACATTACTTTGTCAACAAAGGTCTGTCTAGTCAAGGCTATGGTTTTTCCAGTGGTCATGTATGGATGTGAGAGTTGGACTCTAAAGAAAGCTGAGCACCAAAGAATTGATGCTTCTGAACTGTGGTGTTGGAGAAGACTCTTCAGATTCCCTTGGACTACAAAGAGATCCAACCAGTCCATCCTAAAGGATATGAGTTCTGGGTGTTCATTGGAAGAACTGATGTTGAAGCTGAAACTCCAACACTTTGGCCAACTGATATGAAGAGCTGACTCATTTGAAAAGACCCTGATGCTGGGAAAGATTGAGGGCAGGAGAGGAAGGGGATGACAGAGGATGAGATGGTTGGATGGCATCACCAACTCGATGGACATGGGTTTGGGTGGACTCCGGGAGTTGGTAATGGATAGGGAGCCCTGGCATGCTGCAGTTCTTGGGGTCGCAAAGAGTTGGACACAACTGAGCGACTGAACTGAACTGAACTCTATTTTAAAAAGGTTACATAATCCATTTAATCATCTTTCTTTGTTTCCCAATGTCCATAGTATATGCAACCATTTGCTTGAAGTGGAAAATATAATAATTTGTAACCAATAAGGCTATCAATTCATAAAACCCAATGGCAACCCACTCCAGTATTCTTGCCTAAAAATCCCATGGACAGAAGGAGCCTAGTGGGCTAGAGACACGGGGTTGCAAAAGGGTCAAACACAACTTGGTGACTACACAAGAAGTAGCATTATATGTAGTTCCCATACATTATTCTCCTCAAAGCCCGATGTTTAAAAAAGAAAAAGAAAGAAAGAAAGAAAGAAACTATACAGTTCTTAAAGTTTCCCTAGTTCAAATATCAAATACTAATGCAAGTGATTGTTTAAATAATTAATAAATAATGTAAAATATAATTTAAAAATTCTTGTTTTCTGTAGCCTGAGAGGCATGAAAAGCAAAGATTTAATTATAAATGATTTGTTATAGATGCTGAATAATATCCTATGATTTTTATGTAGTTGGTTTTAACTTTGAACCATTTAGATATATTCTGAAGACTTTTACACTAAAGTTTTATTCTGCAAGAGAGAATTTAACCACTCTGATCTTTGCGTGTTAACTAAACATGTATTTTGTGCCCAAATATGTGCCATACTACTATACTTGAGAGTGAAAAGTGAAGATAATACGTGTGATGTAGTTTCTGCTTGTGAGGATTTCACAGGCTGGTGGGGGACAGACACGTAAATAATATTAGAACAAGCAGATAATCTTGCCACTACTTCCTGTAATATCCCATACAATGCAGTGCCTTACACTTCCTGCACTTTCCGCAAAAAACTAAAGTGAAATTAAACAAAACAAGCATATATACCTAAATTTAAAATATGCCTGTGAAAGACGTGTATGTGTCTGTGTGTTGCAGGGTGGGTACAGACGTTAGACTGAAGATAGCTTTTTCTCCAACAGTGTGGCTTACAGAGTCATTAAGTAAATTTTGTCCATCGTCCCCAAGGTGCCTAGTAAAGAGTCTTCTACAAGTGCACAGTACATGTACTTCTTAAATGATGTGGAAATAAGTGATACCTATTGCCCTGGAGCATCAAATGCCATTAATTTTAGGGTTACAGTGTAATTGGATCAGAGATTGTTGACTTGGCAAATGAATACTTCCAAAAGTAAACAAAAGACGGAATTTTTTTAAATTTTGAAAACAAATCAACTAAACTCAAAAACATCTGAATACATACCCCTAGCCCAGGTATACTTTTGCCAAGTCCTTTCTCAGGGATCATTAATGTTTTTATATTATGTGAAGCTAAACAGGAAAAAAAAAACGTAATAGCTTAAGATTGTTCACAAGAACATTCCCAAAAGATACCTTTATTGCCTAGATTATAAAAAAAAAGGGGGGGAGGAGTGAAAATATGAGTCATGTTGCAATGATGGACATTTTACTTATCTATTATTTCTTTCACATCTACAACATATGTTCTAGAATAAGTCTGAAACTGGTCTTAGATTTCCTTGTAGGAATGGAACCATATCCTTTGAGAAAAATAGTTTTAAGCTGGTTAGGGTCAAAGAGTAAAACTTGAATAATTCTTTTTGTGTGTTTAAAGTGTGCTGCATAACTAAATAACAGTTTGAAGGTAGAGGAGCATAGAAATGAGAGGGGAGGAGGAAGAGAGGAGAATCACAAGAAAGACGGGACAGTGAGAAATTCCCCAATGTCAAGGTGGCCACAGATGTTTGTTTGTAGTTTTTTTCAAAGTGTTGCCTAATATGAAATTCTAAGAGGTGTGCATTTTTGCAACACAAACCTTCTTTCCAAACGTGGACAGCTTGGTATATTCTATAACCCTGTTTACTAGCTTGTCTGAGTGTGTGTGAGTGTGTGCGTGCACGCGCGTTCAGTCGCATCTGACTGGAATCCCATGGACAGTAGCTCACCAGGCTCCTCTGTCCATGGAATTTTCCAGGCAAGAATATTGGGGTGGGTTGCCATTTCTTACTCCAGGGGATCTTGCCAACTCAAACTCGGGCCTCTTGTATCTCCTGCACTGACAAGCAGATTCTTTACCACTGCGCCACCTGGACTAAGATGGAAAAATCAAAGTACAGCCATAGGAACGTATGGCTCCCATGCTATAACCTCTGAAAACACAGGCACTTCTTAATGAGACAGTACATACTTCAGAGTTGCAAGGAGTGACCAGTGGCACTTTGAATAGTGGCCAGTAAATGGTGAATAGTGAATAGTAAAAAGCCAAAAGTCTCTTCTACATAGAATGACTTGAATATGGATATGAGTCAATCACCGTTTCCCCCCACAAATACACAGGAGAAAAATGGTCATGTGAGAAGACACAGAGATTGTCTGAATTACAAGATTACTGATGGCACCCCACTCCAGTACTCTTGCCTGGAGAGTCCCATGGACAGAGGAGCCTGGTAGGCTGCAGTCCATGGGGTCGTGAACAGTTGGACACAACTGAGCGACTTCACTTTCACTTTTCACTTGCATGCATTAGAGAAGGAAATGGCAACCCACTCCAGTGTTCTTGCCTGGAGAATCCCAGGGATGGGGGAGCCTGGTGGGCTGTCGTCTATGGGGTCACACAGAGTCGGACACGACTGAAGTGACTTAGCAGCAGCAGCAGCATTGACTATTATTGTTGTTATTAAATACTACCTCTATAAACTGATCTTAAATGACATGAATATCTTCAGAAATTTAGAGGAGAGCACTTTCATGACACAATCAATACAATTTTAATCAAAAAATTAAAAAACATAAAAATGTCATTCTCAATATCTCCCTGGCTCTAGAAAAATGTATTAGGTATATATACTAGATTAACTCTATCTGCTCCCTGCTCAATCTTCTCTCCTAAACAATCTAGAACAGTGTTAGTAACTGTCTTTAAAGTCTCAACACCTTCATAATAATTTATTCATAGGATTATATTCAGTGCACAAGGAAAAAGAAACAGAAACTACAGAGGGTATTTCACAGGAAAAATAAAAGTTACATAGAAGTTATAAAAAAGGTATCTTAACTGCTATAGACATTGTTGGTCCAGCAGGTTAGGGAGATCCTCACTTTTCTGCTTGGCAACTCTATACGCGAAAACTCAACTCCATATTGTTCTCATCTAAAACGTTGCTATAAGTAAGGATGCATTCTTATAATAAAAGTTGCCACTGTTGCAGAGTCAGGAACTATACTTAGTGCTACATAACTACGTAGTACTACATAACTGCCCTTAATGCTACATAACTATATTTAGTGCTACGTAACTCATTTACCCCTCCCCACAGCATTATAAGAAAGGTACTACTAATGTTTTCATTTATAGATGAGGAAACTGAGCCTAAAGTCTTGTAGCAAATAAGTGGTAGAAGTCAGGTCTAAACTCAATCCAAATGGAATTTGAAGGAATAAAGGGAGTGGCTTGACAAAACTACCCCAAAATTTTCTAGAATAATAAACTGGCCAGATTAGGAAGAAATTTGGGAAGAAAAAATAATGATAAGAAACATGTCTGAGAACAGCTATATTCCCCAGATAATTTCAACATTTATTTTAAACATATTTGAGAAAAAGTACACACATCTCAAAATAAAATTTAAAGAAAGGATATGAAGAAAAACAGAGTATAAATAAATAGCTTTCAAACAGGATGAAAGAAACACCAGGAACCAGTTTGATTAAAGAGTTGGAAACACTAATAACAATCTGTCCAGTAATATTGAAGCCAGTTATTAATAATAGAGTCAGCATGATAAGAGCCTGCTAGCTCCTCTGAGGCAACAGGCCACAGGGATAATTCAAAATAGGCAGATACGGTATCTCTTATTTTTAAGAAAGCTCATTTAACCCTGATAAGTTACAGGTTTACAACCATAACCTTTGAAACATATAAGGTTATATCAAGTTTTTGGAAAAGAGTTTACATAAAATCTCAATCTTCTTCATTTCTATTAACAACAAACACAGGAAAACCTCATTAATCAGAGTACATACAATCAGAATGTATAATGTATCAGATACATTTACAGGATTCTTGTGAAATAGAAATTTTTAAATGAATTACATTATACTTTAATAATTATATTGGTTGTTTCAAAATTATCAGATTATCAAAATATATTCTACTTTATGTTGAATAGCTATAAATTTAGGCTTAAATTAAATGTAGTGTCCTCCTCTATTTCAAACTGGTGACATTTTACCACTTAAAATGTAATAAATGGACCTTCCACAACACAAATAATACACCCAACATCATCTATGTAGAATATGAACATAAAATAAGTGTCTCACCAGGAAATAGCTTTTATTAGTAATCAATAAGAGAAGAATACTGCCCATAATTAAATCTGAATTAATTATGAAAAGGGTTATGAAAGAAATAAATCATCATTGTGGATGTCATTTTAGAAATTTAATGATCTGGGATTTCAATACACATTACTTATGAAGTCATACCCCAAAATTTGATACTGAAATAAACTGAAAAGCACTTTAAGCTAATATTTTAATACAATTCATGTGGTTTTGTATAAAACAAACTTATTTAACTATACTCCCTTCACCAATAAATGCATTTAATTCAATATGCCATTCAATAATTAATCCTATAGCAGTTTAATTGAATGTTTACAATATACTTGAAAATAAAATATTATAAAATATTTGTTATAAAATGAAATGTCATATATTTTTTAAAAATTCTGAAGTTTCCCCGGTGCTACATTTAACTGAAGTGAAAGTCGCTCAGTCACGTCCCATTCTTTGTGACCCCATGAACTATATACAGTCCACAGAATTCCCTAGGCCAGTGCTGGAGTGGGTAGCCTTTCCCTTCTCCAGGGCATCTTCCCAACCCAGGGATCGAACCCAAGCCTCCTGCATTGCAGGTATATCTTTATCAGCTAAGCCACCAGGGAAGCCCAAGAATACTGGAGGCGATAGCCTATCCCTTCTCCAGGGGATCTTCCTGACCCGGGAATGGAACCTGAGTCTCCTGCAGTGTAGGTGGATTCTTTACCAACTGAGCTATCAAGGAAACCCCTATTATTTTTAAAGTTAAATTAATGAGTGTATAGAAATAAATAATAAATCAGAGCAGTTTTTAGTCAGTGGTGGGTGATACCTAAAATATTTATAGCTGGAAAGGCATGGACATAGACCAGTAAGAAATGTTACTGTAACTACTAATCAAAACAGACACTGGCTATAAATAAATGACTTATTGCCAGTGTGTACCTCCTGAAAAACAATCTTAGCTTTAGATAACAAACCAGAATCTATTTTCTAAAACAAGTTACAAAATTTGGAGGAATATGTGGTTTTACTACTGAGCTACTACCCCTGTACTCTAGATCAATAGATTCTCCAATTTTTAAAAATATACATCCTATCAGTAAAAATATTTTGAACTCTATGTAGATCATTTGTCTGTTGGTTCTCAACTCCATTCCCACCTCTTCCATGCTCTCTTATGTGGCTGAACCTGAAAACTACATTTCCTAGATTGCTTTGCTGGGATGGGTAGCACTGGCAGATGATCAAAGGGAATTTTTTTCCCTTTTGTTTTTGAAACCAGCAATCGCTGCAATGGTGTTTCAGCAGCCTCTGTAGCACAGAGATCTTGTAGCACAGATCTTGGGATCTGGCTCTCAGGACTGCTGGCTGCAGCAATAGGACCACAGCTGCAGAACAGCAGCAGCCATCACAGGTGACTGGAAGCTCTACCAGCCTTGGCAAGTCCAACAGCACTGGAGGAACTGTGGACCCCTGGGCTCCTGCCCTGTCAGTAGGAGTGTGGTTACCTGGCTTCCCGTGAAGCAGTGGCCATGGCGATTCTAACATTCACAACCTCAGCGGGGCTCCAGCTTCCTCAGCAGCTCAGTGCTCGTAAGCTCTAGGTAACCAAAACTTTCCATTGCTTTCTACAGGTGTTAGTGTTAATCTCTCAGTCGTGTCTGATTCTTTGTGACTCCATGGACTATAGCCTGCCAGGCTTCTCTCTCTGTCCGTGGGATTTTCAAGGTAAGAATACTGGAGTGGGTTGCCATTTCCTTCTCCAGGGGATCTTTCTGACCCAGGGGTAGAATCTGGGTCTCCCACACTGCAGGCAGATTCTTTACAGTCTGAGCCACCAGGGAAGGCCTGCTTCCTACAGGTGCTCATTGCTAAATAACACTGCCACCTTCTTTTCTTTCCTCCAGACTTTCCAACACTTTTGCAACCAATTCCTTGGATTAAAATCCCTCTGTTCTGAGTCATGTTTGTTTCTCTGACTAGGCACTGATTAAATATAAGCCCACCCTCCAATATATACAATTATTTATAAATTACAGACTTATACTACCATTTGTATTATATATGTAATATATAATAAACATATTAATAAACATATTATATATATGTTTGTATTATAGAACATATGGAGTAATAGGTGTATTAAAGAATGAGATAAACAAGAAATAAACAGTTTTTAAAGTAAACTTTAATGTTTTATTTATCAACAATTTTCAAACATTCTTGTTGTCACTAAGAAAAATAAGATTTTTAGAGTATAATAAGATTAAATATTTGTCATTCTTGGTATTTCAGCTTCGTTTTACCCTTTATGAAACAGTCATTTGAAAATCTGGTACTATGTTCAGATTATTGTTATATTTAGCTTGTAGTGGTTGCCATGGAGGGGGGAAAGCCTCACAAAATAGTAGATCCAAATGGAAGAAGAGCATCATTAGCTGTGCTTATTAAATCACAGTACTCAATTTTCAATCCCAACCACCAATTTTATAAAAGATTTTGTTGAAATTTGGCTAGTAAATTTCTATCTTCCCATGTGTCAACTAGTCATTCTTAAAAACTAAGAGGTACATGTAGCACCTTTATTTTTTTAACCAAAAAAAACCTGTTAATCTATTTAAAGATTTCATTTGGAGGATTTTATAACAAGTTATAAAATTCTATTTCAAGTTTTAAAAAACATTCAGATACAGTTTTATGCAGTTTTAAAATTATACAGAAACTAGAGTTTTACAATTACATTGGCTTTGGCAACAGTCACACAACTTGAAAATAACAACAAACATTCAATATGAAAATGTCCGCTCCATACTATGGATCTTTCAAAAAGCAGTTATCTTCTCATTCACTGTAAGTATGATTCTTTTTAAAAAAAGATCAAGTATGTTTCTTTTTCCAAAAATATATGTTAATAGAGCACCTGTTATCACAGAAAAGTCAGCAAAATTAGAATTCTTATTCTGTAAAGGAAAAATGCATAACTGCAACAACTTTCATATCACTTCTCAGTGATCTCCCACTGAATAACCAGCAAACCTCAAGGGGTGCAAATAATATGACAGCTACTCTCCCATCTTACTACCAAGTATTGTAAAGACTCCACTTCTATATTTGATTCTGTTTTCTACTACATTTTAAAGATTTTATTTTTAAAAAGTCACATCAATGACACCCTACAGCACTTGTGCATCCTTTCATTTTAATTGATTTGCTAAAATAGCTTGCTTATATGTGATGAGTAGATGAATTTCATGTGTGGAAGTTGCTCGGTAATCTTATCCAGAAATCTTTTTCCATTCCAACCACACCGACCACTCCAACACTACAAAACTATGTTAACATAGTTTTTTCAGAATGCATTTTTAAATTAGAGGGTATTTTGATGCTTGGCAAGTATCTTTTCCAGTAATCCTTTTAGTGATTCATAAATCATAGTTCTTCGTATTACTAAAATTGAGCCTATCAAATATCATTGGTTGAAATGCTAGAAATAGTGATATTTCCATGTATCTATACAATGAACCTTTCATACTATATAATTTATTCAGATACTTATTTATTCAAATCTTCAATATTTTCTATGCATCTTCTAATACCATTTGCTGACAAATAAATGTGATATTGCTTGCTGTCATATTTTTCATGCATTATTTCAGTCATTTTTCTCAAGGCATGCCATATACTCAGGGTGAGGTTCATCCCTTAATGACAGTGAATGTAAGTCCAAATTTCAAATAGACCTCTTGGTCATTATTTTTGGTTGTGCTGTGCTGTGCTTAGTCGCTCAGTCATGTCAGACTTTTTGCGACCCCACAGACTGTAGCCTGCCAGGGTCCTCTGTCCCTGGGGATTCTCCAGGCAAGAATAATGGAGTGGGTTACCATGCCCTCTTCCAGAGATGCCCTCTTCCCAATCCAGGGATGGGACCCACATCTCCTGCACTGAAGGTGGATTCTTGATACTGTCTGAGGCACCAGGGAAGCCCAAGCATATCCCTTCTCCAGGGATCTTCCTGACCCAGGAATTGAACTGGGGTCTCCTGCACTGCAGGCAGATTCCTTAGCAGCTGAGCTACCACGGATGCCCTATTTTTGGTTGACTTAGTGTCAAATATGATTAAATCATCATTTTTAAAAAATTTTGTAATATAGCCAACAAAAGATTCATGCAATGCATTAGAGATATTCTTGTTGAAATGTGCTTATTAGTATTTATCTTTATTCTGCTATCTTTTCCCAGAGTTGGTTTGTTTTGTGAGAGTTTATCTATTTAACACTGGACAATGTAATCCAAGACCCATCACAAGGCACAGATAAAATTCAAAACCTCCAAATCTTAAAGCAAATCAATGCCCACCCCTACCTCAGAACACTTCATATAACTTACAATGTGTGTAAATGATACTTTGACAGTGTCAGCAACAATCTACATATTAGTAAACTTTAATTTCTTAGATTTTTAAAAAATAAAAAAATGTATAAATTTTCAGTAATGTGTTATGGAAAAACCTGAGTGAACGTTTTGGTCAACCCAATGTTTCCAACAAAATAAGTTACACAATGAAAAGCTGACTTGGAAGTTAAGCATGACTTGGAAGTTAAGTTTTCTTAATCCATGCATGTAACCCACATTTCTTTGATTACTCAAACTATTCATACATTGGAACTCACCTTTTCTCAGACCCTCTCCAGAGAATAAGAAATGTTTAAATATTGGTTTCCATCAGGATATTTTGTGTATAAAGTAGGCAATTCTCATCAATGAATGTGAAATCATGATGGCCTAGATATTATATAATATCAATTGAAATATGTAAATATATTAAATGTATCATATATATTTAACACATATTTAATGTATTAAATATATTAAATGTATTATGAAATATATTAAATAACATTTGCTTCACCAAAATTAAGAATTTTTATTTCTTTATAAAATACTCATTTGTTAAATGCATTATAAACCATTAATGTTCTTTGTGATGCTTCAGATAAGTGATCTGGGATAACCTAGCTGGTGATATATAATATTTAGTTACTTAATTATACCAGAAATTTCACAAAGTTTTCTGTTTAACTCACAGTGCTGATTAAAAAGAAGGAAATCATTTTGAAATATTTAAAGAAAGTAAAAGGAGGAATAATAACTACAAAGCATCATTGTATCTTAATGAGAACTTGAAAGATTAGCTTTTCATCTTATTCTCAATTATTCATGGATGGTACATTTCATCTCTAGGTGTGCAGGAAATAAGAGCGTTTTAGCGGAAAAAAAACCATGGGCTTTAAAGTCAAATAAACCTGAATTTGCATTAAGTGTCCACATTTACTAGTTGTGAAAACCAAGTGTCTCATTTTCCATGATTTTATTTCCTCATTAGGAAAAATGGGGCACATGCAGTCAATGAAAATAGATACAAAGTGTTTGACCCATAGTAAAAATTCATTAAATGATAATATATCTTCTCCTTTTATTCCTAAACCAGATGTCCTCATTTTTTTATGTATTATGAATCTCTTCAAACTAGTAATGATTCACATCCACAATTTATATTTTGCCTGTCATATAACAGCTTAAAAACTTTCTTCACATAATTACTAAATTTAACCCTCCCTGCCACACTATGAAGTAATTGGACATTATCCTAATTTTTCACAGAAATAAACTGAGCTCCAGAGAGTAAATAATTTGCACAAGATCTCGCAAGAAGTTACAAAATTGAACTCTCACCCACCATTCTATAAAGCCTGCTTCCCCAGCCTCTAAAAAGAAATCCTAGCTAGAACTAACAAACAGAATGTTTTAGACTAAGAAAATGATATATCTAATAATAATAAACATTATTAAACTATTTACATAGGCCCAAACTGAAGTACATGTGAATACAAAGGGCATATTCACATTATTATTACTAGTGGTTCTAGGATCTGAGAATTTGTTTGCTGAAGCCAAATATTTTTGTAACACATTCCTAGAAAATGGCTTTTTATTTTAAAAAAAAATTAACAAAGATATACTCATATAAAAACTTGTAATTGCTAGTATTGTCATTTAAGGTGGAGCTTGACTTTCAAATAAAATTTGGAGTGTAATTTTATACTCTTCAGTAAACCCTCAGTTTTCTGTTTATTTCTTCCCAAATGATATTATAAGATAGATAAGTTTGGGCGATCTATGTACAGTAAGCTGATTATAGTCATGTACAGCATGCTGATTATAATATTGTATTATATACTTGCAATTTGCTAAGAGAGTAAATCTTAAGTGTTCTCACCACAAAGGAAAAGAAAAATCTATGTGAGGTGATAGATGTGTTAATTAACTAGATTATGGTAATCATTTCACAATGTATAAGTTTATTAAAATATCACATTGTATACCTTTTTAAAAATCATGCTGTACAAGCTAAATATATTCAATTTTTATCAATCATACCTGAATAAAACTTGGAAAAAGTTTTTAAATAGAAAGTATACATAATCTTAAAAAAAGCAGTTGTCTGTGAGCACTGGAATCATACACTTTGTTTTTAAATGCTTTTCTGCATTTTTAATACTTTCTATACAGCACATACATTATTTTTAGTTATAAAATATATTAATAATTACTTTTCATAAAAAATAATACTGGAAAACAGGTATGTCTAAAGTATTGGGTGGTCTATTAAAACAAGGTCACCATTTCATTGAACCAGTTCTGAAAGAATAGCTGATTAAGAACGTAAGTAACCACAAGACTCTTAGGATCACATTTAAAAAGTCATTTCTTTGATCCCTTAGTTTCTTTTGTATCTGTTTCTTACTAATTAGAAGAAAATAAAGTATAAAAGTTAAAGGTGTATGGGTT